>NW_006922578.1:71440-74396 GCF_000298275.1 Orycteropus afer afer
GGAAGCCATCCATTGGTGACATTCTGGTATAGTAGCACTAGAGAACCAGGACAGTGCTCAGACTTGAGGACTTCATATCTCAGTACTTCATGGTCTATTTCTCAGTTGTGGAAAACCCATTCCATATGAATTCTTTCCTTTTGTTATCTGTACATTTCTCCTGTTTCTGTACATACTCACTTTATTTATTTATTTTACTTTGTATTGTAGTTTTAGTGAAAGTATGCAGAGCTACTTGGTTTTCCATTCAACAGTTTATGCACATTTTGTTTGTGACATTGGATGAACTCCCCTAAATGTAACAGCATTCACCCACTTTCTCCTTGGGTTCCTCATTCCTCTCCTTTTTTTTTTTTTTTTTTTATCTGAAAGGTCTGCCATTTTGGTCTGCTGTAGTTGATTGTACTGAGGAGTACATTCCTCCCTCGTGGTACTATTTTCTTTATGTTTGTCATTGTTGTTGTTGTTGTTGTTAGGTGTCGTTGAGTCAGCTTCAGTTCATAGTGACCCTGTACACAACAGAATTAAACAGTGACAGGTCCTGCTCCAGCCCCACTGTCTGTGCTATACCTGAGTCCTGGGCCCATCATTACAGCCACTGTGTCATTCCATCTAATTAAGGGTCTTCCCCTTTTTTGATGACCCTCCACTTTACCAAGCATGTTATCCTATTCCAGGGAATGGTCCCTCCTGAGAATATTACCAAAGTAGGTGAGACAAAGTCTGGCCATTCTTACTGCTGAGGTGCATCCAGGCTGCCCTTCATCGAGGACAGATCTGTAATTTCTTCTGGCAGTCCCTGATACTTTCATTATTCTTGGCCACTACCACAATTCAAAAGAATCAATTCTTCTTCTGTCTTCCTTATTCATGGTCCAGTTTTCACCTGCATATGATACAATTGAAAATAGCAGGCCTTGGGGATGGTGCACTTTTATCTTCAAAGAGACATCTTTGCTGTTCAGCACTTTAAAGAGGTCTTTTACAGCAGGTTTTCTGAGTGCAATACATCGTCCGATTTCTTAAAAGCTGCTTCCAATTCTGTTGATGATGGAACCAAGTAATATGAAATCTTTGACTTTAATTTTTCTCCATTTATCATGATGCTACTTGTTGGTCCAATTGTGAGGATTTTTGTTTTCTGTATGTTGAGGTATAATCAGTACTGCAGACTGTACTCTTTCACCCTCAAGAGTAAGTACTTCGAGTCATGGCTAACTTTTAGGAAGCAAGATTTTGTTGTCTGTATATCACAGGTTGTGAATGAGTCTTCCTCTAATACCAATGCTGTGTATTCACTCCTTCATACAGTCTAAGATTATTTGCTCAGCATACAGATTGAACAGCATGGTGAAAGGAATACAACCCTGACATACTCCCTTGCTGATATCAAACCATTCAGTGTCCCCTTGAATGGTGTTCCTCATGAGCACAAGTAGGTGGTCAGGAATTCCCATTCCTCTCAACCACATGATCCACAGAGTCAAATGTTTTTGCATAGTCAAGAAAACACAGGTAAACATCTTTCTGGTATGCTCTGCTTCCAGCCATGATCCATCTGACCTCAGCAATTATATTCCTCATTCCATGTCTTCTGAATCCAGCTTACATTTCTGGAAGTTCTCTGTCACTATACTGCTACAACCATTTTTAAAATATCTTCAGCAAGATTTTACTTGTGTGTAATATTAATGATATTGTTTGACAATATCCACATTCTGTTGTTGTTGTTGTTATGTGCCGTCGAGTCATACCTGACTCATAGCAACCCCTCCTTGGGTTTCTGAGGCAGTATCACTACGGAAGTAGGATTGCCCAACCTTCCTTCCGAGGAGTGGCTGGTGGGTTTGAACAGCCAGTCGTCTGGTTAGCAGGCAAGTGTCTTAGCCACTATGCTACCAGAGCTCCACATTCTGTTGGGTCATCTTTTTTTTAAAATGGGTACAAATATGAATCTGTTTTAGTCAGTTGGCTAGTTATCTGTTTTCCAAATTTCTTGGCTTAGATGTGTAAGTGTCTCCAGCATGACATCCATTTGTGGAAAAATCTCAGTAGGTATTCTGCCAATTCCTACAGCCTTGATTTTTGCTAATTCCCTCCGTATAGCTTCAACTTTTCCCTTCAGTACTGTTCTGGTTACCTAATGCCACTCTGACAGGAATATACCACAAATGGAATATCTTTAACAAGCAGGCCTCCTTACAATTTGGAGGCTTTAAGTCAAAGTTCGAAGTGCCAGGCTCTAGGGGCTAGGTGAAAGCCCCTCAGCCTTGGGTTCACCTCTGCCTCCAGCTCCTGGCCCACTGAAGCTAGAGGCTTTTCTTCACTCAGACAGATGCTTGTTGCTGAGGCTGAGACTGAGAAGACCAAGGTTGACAAATAAAATGGCACAGTCCTAATGTTACCAATCCACATGGCAGGCGATTAATTTAAGTCCATTTTAAGTCCCAGGGTCAGCAGAGCATGGCAGCTGCTGAACAACGACATGGCTACATGCAGGGTCCAAGTGTGCCATAGGCTAGAGACCATTCCCAAAGCCACTGCTTATATTTGAGAAGCAGACCACATACCCGAAGACAGCTACTCAGCTGCTAGTAGTAGATCCCACCATGGAGTTCATTGCCAGTCTCATCATGGGGAATAACCACCACCAGCTGCCCAGCCAAGTTGGAACACAAACATAACTACCACAATTCCACCCCTTGTCAACTTGGCATCTTTACAGATCTTCACTGGGTGGCATGTGTACAGATCTCCTCACTGAGTAGCTCCAGTCCCATAGTTCCTCTAAGTGGCGACCTCACCCCTTGGCCTGGCAGGCTCCATTCCTCTCCCTCTTGGGCATGGCAGCCCCACCCCCTCACTCTTGAGCAGCGGCTATGGCTCCATCCCACTGGCTCACATGAACGAGCAGCCCACACCCCAGAACCAAGTTGGTGAAGGCCTGGCTCTTTGA
>NW_006922578.1:75046-90086 GCF_000298275.1 Orycteropus afer afer
CACATAACAACAACAACAAGCTGTTCCAAAAATAGTGCGAGGCACTTTTAATCCATAACAATTTACAGCTTGGAACTATCTTGGCACAGAGCCATCTGAAATGGCTGGCAGGCAGCCCAGTTCTGAATCGTGAGTTCTGATTGTTCCTTCAAACAGGAAACAATGCAGCCCTTGGACCCAGTCCTAAAAGAGAGGCAACAAAATGTGGAGAAAATACTGAAAAAGGAGGAACTTACGGGTGGAGAATATGATTCTTCATTACTCGTCAAGTTAAGAATCTGATCCAGTCACACTCATATCATCTCATTCCTTCCAACACTGGGTATGATACTCGGAGCAGCTGGGAACAGAACCATTGGCAGGAGGCTGATGGAAGAGGCATTTCTCTGCTGGCAGGAAACTGGATGAGGTGCCTCCAAGGTCACTCCCAGCTCACTTTTCTCAGACTCTACAATCATATTCAGAGCATTGTAAGGGGATGGTGTTCACCCTTCCATTCTACCCTGCTTGCTTCCTTCCAGCACTTACCACTCAAGTCAAACAGATTATTCCAAACAGCTCTGCAACATGAGCTATCAGGAGGGTGATTTTATCAAAGAATCATAGGAAACTTTACAAATATCTTTCCCTGAAATAATGCCAGATGAACAGGATTTGTTCTTATTCATCTGGTTTCTTTCGGGGAACATTCTATGAATTCTTTCAATGTCTTATTTCTGCTCAAACTCCAGAACCTTAGTCTCTCCTCCACCTAACCCAAAAGACTAAAAAACCTAATAGCCCACCAGCCATCTTGTCCAGCTAAACAATAGGCACAGTATATGTGCACACACACAAATATATTGATTGATTACAGACTCTTCCCCAAGGTGAGGCTCTTTGCAGGTACTCTCTCATTAAACTGTCTGAACAACTTGTACAAAAAAAAATGATTTATAGCTTAGAAACTCTATGAGGCAATTCTACTCTGTTTTGATCCTCTTGTTTACAGTTCAAGAATTTAGGGCCAGTGAGGTGCCAAAGGGTGTCCCTGAGTGGTGAAAACTCTTAAGTACTTAGCTATTAATGAAAGGCTGGCAGTTTAATCCACTGAGTAGCATCTAGGAAAAAAATCCTGGTGATCTCTTTTAGAAAGTTCACAGTCATTGCAAGCCCTGTGGACTGACCACAGTACTACTCGGACACTTATGGGGTATCATGAGTCATACTCTACTTGATGTCAACTGGTTAAGGAACCCTGCTAGTGCAGAGGTGAAAGAGATTTGCTGCTAAAGAATGTTGGCAGTTCAAATTCACCACTAGATCCACTGGAGAAATATTTGTCAGACTGTTCCTATAAAGGTTACAGCCTTGGAAACCACAGGAAGACAGTTCTACCAGGTCCTATGTCCAATCCAATGCATAGCAACCCCTCCATGGGTTCTGAGGCAGTGTCACTACAGAAGATTGCCCAATCTTCCTTCTGAAGAATGGCGGGTAGGTTTGAACCATAAGGTCGCTATAAATCAGATAAATGCGACAGCAATTGGATATGTTTTGGTTGGGAGTCACCAAAGGCAGGTTTGAAACCCAGCCAGCTTATGCCTATTATGTAGGAGTTTTTCACATGAATTTTTTTTATAGGGCTGGGCAACTGGAATTCTCCTAATTTCATCTCCTTGAAGTCAACATATGTCCTCATTGTTTTCCTTAGATCTAATATGATTTAATTTGGGAGAATGAATAAGTGAACACAGTGGAGAATATGACAGATATCTGCTTAGTTTCCACATCGCTAAAATGTAACTATTTATTGAGTGTAAATTTTAGAATTGTTAAAAGAAAATGAATAATAATATAAAGTGCTTACACTAGTGGTTCTACATCCAGCTGATCATTATAATTATCTATGGATCTTTAAAAATGTGCTAAAGAGCTGGCCAAAGCAAGAAGCAATTAAGTTATTCCTCAGCATTAATAGCAAAGATTTTGAAAAACAGACTATAACAAATGCTAGCAAAAATGTGGAGAGACTGGAACACTCATACACTCTGTTTTGGATTGTAAAATTGGTCAGCTACTGTGGAAAGGAGTATGGCACTTCCTTAAGAAGTTGGAAATAGAAATACCTTTTGCTCCAGCAATCGCACTACTAGGTATATGTTGTTATGTTGTTATGTGCCGTCGAGTTGTACCCAACTCATAACGGCCCCTCCTTGGGTTTCATCCAATCAAAGAACAAATATATGGACTATGGTATATACACACAATGAAATACTACACAAATTTAAAGAATAACAGCAAAGGTCGAGAAGCATTTCCTTAGATTATTGCAAGGCACTTATTAAGTTTTTCAAAATGTTACCTGATAAAGAGTAATGATGAATCTCCAAAACATCTCATAATATGTATGAACCTAGAAAACATTACACTGTGAAACCTAGTCAATCAAAAAAGACAATTGTTGTATGAGACTACTACAGTAAAAATTAAGAAAAATTTTACACACAGAAAGAATTTTGAAGGTTTCCAGGGTGGCTCTGGTGGCAAAATGCCTAAGGCATTTGACTGCTAACCAGAAGGCTAGCAGTTCAAACCCACCAGCCACTCCTCGGAAGGAAGATGGGGCAACCTACTTGTGTAGATATACCACCTCGGAAACCCAAGGAGGGGTCACTATAAGTCATAACAGATTCAATGGCAATGAGTTTGTTTGTTTTGGTTTAGGGGGGTGAGGGGAGGGGACAGACAAGCACCAACTTGAGGGTAGACACATATTAACTTGGGAAAAGGGGAAGACAATATACAAAAGGGGAAAGGGAAGGTTAACACCAAACAAAAGTGGGGAGGAGGAAGGGCCTCTGGTGATGTAGTGCCTAAGGCATTTGAGTGCTCACCAGTAGCCTGGTGGTTCAAACCCAACAGCCACTCCTCAGAAGGAAGATTGAGCAATCTACTTCTGTAGAAATATCACCTCAGAAACCCAAGGAGGGGTCAATATGAGTCAGATCCAACTCCCTGACAGTGGAAGACATTGGGAGGAGCACAATCGTTAAAGACAACAAAGGTAAATAGTATTACATACACAATCTTGCCATAAGAGTAATAATAATTCATGAGCAGATGTGTAGACAGACACTCAATCTCAACAGGGATGGGAAGGCAAATGAGACTACACTATAAATACGTAGATTTGGCAGAGATTATCTCTACCTATGTATTTATATATGCTGCAAATATATCTATGAATGTAGTGGAGCCCAAGGAAACAAAGTTATGAAAACATCTTTGTCATAACCAAACACCTCGACAGAATGAGTCTCTGGGTATGGAGGCTCACGACCATTGTCTTGGGGGACAACAAGGTCAATTGGCATAACATAGTCCACAAAGACATTGTTCTACATTTATTTTGATGAGTAGGGACTATTGTAGGGGGAGGGACTAGGATCTTAAAACTTTTTGAGTGGCTGAAGTCTGAGTTGAATTGTAACTCAATTCCCCATCCTTTCTATAAACATCCCCCACCCTGGTTGGAGACAGATAAGTGTGCATGATAACTTGTTTCCTTAGCTGTCTTTCAGAAACACAACCAAGACCAACTTGAAATCGGTTAAAACCAGCTCAGATCTGTTTTGGCCCGCAGACATGTGCAATGAGACAAGTGGAATAGAATTACACAGAACTAAATCTCCTCCTCTGCCTAAGCCCCCATCAGCTGATGACAGGAAGTCAGTGCAACTCAAACAGTGTGCAAGTGCACTGCACTAAAAATTAACTGCCTCTTTAAACTGAGGCTAATGAAACCTCCGCCAATCCCCAGCTAATTGACTTCTAAATTCCTGAAATTTGTATGAATATGTATAGACTCCTTTCCTGAGGTTTACAAAAATTGTACACCAACCCGCACTCAGGGAGTCAGATTTGGGTACTAGCTGCTGTCTCCTTACCATGCTCACGGTAGTAGATTATCTTTCTCATCTCTCAAGTATGGATGTGTGAACTATTTGGCTTAATTGCACACCAGGTAGGACCTCACTTTAGTCCAACTTCATGACCATCTAAGGTACAATTACTGGTCTCTCCATGCCCAGAGCAAAGAAGACTGAAGATAATCAAGGAGATAGGAAACAATTATTCCAAAGGACTAATGGTTCACGTGAGCCACAGCCTCCCAGACCCTGGGGTCAGAAGAACTAGATTGTGCCCTGTTACCATTGCTGATTCCTCTAAAATGGATCACAATAAGAGGTCTCAGATAGAGTTGGGGGAAATGTGGACAAAGCTCAAAATCATTAAAAAAAAAAAAAAAAAGGATTACTAGTCTGATGAAACTGGTTGAACCCCAGAGACTATGGACCTTAAATAATACCCTTCAAGCTACGAACTGACCTTAAGCTCCATGATTAATCTGGTACCCAAACAATAGACAGGCCTATAAGGTGAACAGTAATATTAGGAGGGTATGTACTCATTAGAACAAAAGAGTGTATGAGCCCAATAGACAGCATTTTCCCAGGGACAGAGCTAGGAACGGGAGAGGTGATGGGAATGAAGTGCAAATGGAAGGGGGGGGGGACACAGGGAAGACATGGGAAGAATACTGTTGAAGTTTGAGTATTGAAGTAAATTTCACAAAACAAAATGGGTAAATATGGTTGAATGGAAAAACAATTTGCTCTACAACTTTCATCCAAATGATAATTTTAAGAAAGTAAAAATAAATAAATAAATAAATAAATAATAAAAGGACCAATTAAGTCAGACTTTCTATATGTGACTCTCTTGTCATCCTAAAGTACAGCAAAGGTGGAGAAGCATTACCTTAGATTATTGTAAGGCACCTAGGAAGTGCTTAAATATTGTTACCTATATCACTATTTTAATATGTACTCCCATATCAGAAATACTCACATTTCATAATAATTGCTTCATACATGAGTTTTATAGAAATTGAAAATATTACCAATAAACTTGAGTGATCTTGCCATCCCTACATGATTTCATTCCTCAGCGCACCTTTCCTCCAGAGGCATACTCAGTTATGAATTTGATGGGTTTATTTTTCCCTCAATGTTATCAAAATATTAATATTGATTTACATATCCATAAACATTTTTCTAAAAATGTACCTAAATGATATCGTACTGCACATACTCTCCCCCCAAATTTTCCTTTACTACAACATTGTGTTATAACTGTCTCCATGAAGTATACATCTGTTTAATAGCCTTGAAATATGTATAGTATGACTGAGAAAGGTACTCTTTCATTTGTTAATTTCCTATTGCAACAATCTTATGAAAATTCTTGTGTCACTCTTCATATTACACAGTTGAGAATTTCTGAGTTCTATGTTCATGTAGCCTAGTTATTTGATGTGTAAAAATAAATGAATGTCAACATTTACTATTAGTAATTAAAATTTGTTTTCTCAGTAGAAAAGTCAGACACAAATACATAGTCTTTATTTGAAGATATGGAATCATAAATATCCATGAAAATTGTGTAGTAATGGTTATTCCATCATAGATCCAAATAAAAATTCCAATCCTGTATAGGTAATAATTTTCCAGTATCTCAGACTTCCAAAATAAGCTATCACATAAACTACTGTTCATAGTAAACCATGCAATCCACAAGATTCATGCTACAAAGTCCCTTGTAAGTCACTTGGCCCATTCCCTTAATTCACAGATCAACTCACCAAGTTACAAGAGGAAGAACTGATGGTTCTGCCTCTGCTTCCTCCTCTGGAACCAGAGAAGCTCTGAAAAGAAAAACAATCATTCAGTTGATTGAGAAGACAGAGCTCTGGAGTAGGAATCAGGAGAACTCCTGAATTGGTGTTTCTTAGTAGGAAATAGGGAGAATGACTCCTATCTCTAGGATATGTGCAACAAGTACTCAATGTTTAGTCATTGTTTTTTAAAAATTATAATTTGAATCATTTGGAGAATTACATATTTCTTGATGCAATACAATTCCAAAAAAGATTTAATGTCTTTCCATTTGGTTATATGGGAGAAGTAGAAGCTTATCATGTCCCAGGAAATTAGAAAATACAACGTATTGAAATCTTAAAATGTACTAAGGGCCACACTTTAACATTTCCTTTCCCTTTCTTTATCTTCTGTTTTAGTTCTACTTTTTATGGAAATTTCCATAATTTCCCAAAAATACATGATAATTCTACATTGGACAGTAATAGGTCCCATATAAAATGCATGATATGCAGACACTCATGCCACATTTCATGTTATCTCTAGTCCTATGAGACATCCTTTTGAGCAAGAAAGCAAAGACTGCAAATAACTCAGCATGTGGAAGCCACAAAATTTAGGCTCAGTTCCTATGAACCAAAGAACAAAGGACCAAAGGGTCTAGTTCTAATTTAACACAATTTTTTTTGTCATTGTGGTTGTAGCCTATTCTATTCCAAGCATGAAATTGGTTATGGGGAATCAGAAATGTATGAAACTCAAATGTTTCCTTCCAAGCATCCATATTTACATAAGAATGAAAATGAAATATTCTTTCAGGGATGCAAAGAAAATCAAACCATCAGATCTAATACCGTAGAAAATTAACTTTGCCTTGACTTTATGCATCCATCTTATATTGAATCACATTCATCAGCATATTCAATCACATATGTAATATGTACTATTTGATACTTACAGCAATGCAGAACTCTCTCTGAATCGACTATGGATCAACTCAGATGACAAGGTAGAGGTTCATAGACGCTTACCCTATGCCACACTGATAATAATCAGCACAAACTGGATTCAAATTATGCAGTAGCTTTCTTAGGCCTATGCACTATCATCTTCACTCTATTTCTTCATATTTCAAAATCTTTAAAGAAAAAGACCAGGGAACTTAACCAAAGCTGTATCTAATTTAGACTTTTAAAGTAATTCCAGTTTGCTGAGTAGGAATGGACCTAAGAACTTCTCTTTGTGTCTCTCTTTGATATCAAGAGGGGCTAAAATGCAAGGATGGAGAAGGATGTGGATAGCTGAGAGAAAATCTAGACGCAGGGCAAGAGAAAAATCTGTCCTGAATTACCATCCTACACTTTCAGTGGTTCTCTCTAGTGATCTCAGCCATCCTTCCAATAGTCAGTATTCAATACAACAAGGAACACCCACTGCTGTGCACCGTGGTCTAGTAGGAACTCCACAGAAAAGACCACAGTAAGCAGGGGTCTCTAACTAGACGTTAGGGAAATGAGATTGCACAGTGGGTTGGTTGGGTGCTCTGTGTCTGTGTCAGATGTCCTGGTCAAACATGGCTTCATCCTTTTCTGGCTCATAGCCTGATATAAGTTACACACAAAGACTGTGCTCTTTTTCTGTGCTATTTAATGACAATAAAGTGTTGCTCTTTTCTTGGTGTGATTGTGCAAAAAGGAAACATATTACATAGAAAACTTAGATCATGGCACTGGGCAGCCTTCATAAAATGCTCATGATATTGTGGTTACTGTCATTATCCTCATCATTATCATCATCAGCATCATCTTCAAGGTCATTTTGTTGTTTAGGGCACAAGTGAGGGGGATTTGTTTACTTTCCTGGTGGGAATAGTCCTACAGGAGCTACAAGCAATGTAGAAGAAGTTCAAATTCTAAGTGAGCTTTCCCTGACCACTACCAGATCTGGAATGGAAACTTCACAGGCCTCTTAGCTGAAACTTAACCATTCAGGCCCTCCTACCTGGCCATCCCAAGCAAACCACTTGTCCTGATGACAAGGAAAAATGTTTCCCTGCCCTCTTTGTCCCCTATCTAGCACAGCAATCACTGGATTGATCTCTTCTGGGGCATAATCTGGAGTGTGAGTCCACCATTTCTCCCTTACCTGGCTGATGATGAGGGTGGAGTCTCCCTTCTCAGGACTGGCAGGAAGATCTACTCAGGCATGGACCTCCTGAGGCAGACACCCACAGTAGATGAGAGACGTGGCTGTGGAGATCCCTGGACTATGATGGTCGAATTGAAAGGCTGGAGGAAACAGGCCGATTATTTACACTTGTGTGGTCTTGAGACCTGAATGCCCAGACCTCACAATTAGCCAAATTGGTGCATGTTATTCCATTCTCTGAGGATTTCTTCATGTTAATGAAACTGGTTAAGAGAAAGTGAATGTGGCTGGAATCTCATCCCTCCACTTTTAAAGAGGTAGCTCACTTGCATTCCTCACTCTTAACTCCCAAGTTGTAGGGACTTTTAACATGAAAATCAACATATATATATATATATATATATATATATATATATATATATATATATATATATATATATATATATATATATATATATATAGTGAGAAAAGTCAGAGTGTGATTTTGCATCCCCAAGCCCATTGACTTCATAATCAAACTGAAGTAAGTTTAGGTCTTTATAGGAGCCCCTTGGTGGTGCAAATGTTTAAAGGTTCAGCTACTATCTGGAATGTTGGCAATTCACAACCACTCAGAGGAGCCTTGGAAGACAGGCCTGGCTATCTGCTCCTGAAAGTTTACAGACTAAAAATCTTATAGAGCACAGTTCTTTCAGCACAAATGTGTCACCACGAGTCAACATGGACTCTGTTTGGAACTAATATTTCTGTCAGTAAAACGAAATTCCTATATTTCATTCTGTAGTTATTGGATATGTTGAGAGATTTTATGCTTTGGTGATTTATGGTGTTTTTGTTTTTGTTTGTTTGTTTTGTTTTTGTTTAGCCTGTGGCCTTTTGAATGACCCATCATTGTTTCAAATATCAGCAGGGTCACTCCCAATGCACAGATTTCAGCAGAGTTTCCTGACAAAGGAATAATAGGAAGACTGACCCATCAGCCAAAATAATGGACTCAAACACAGCAATGAGCCTGAAGAATGTGCAGGATCAAGCAGCATTCCAATCAGTTATAATCATATCCTTATTGACCAGAACAGACTCAATGACAACTAACAACAGAAAGGACTCACTTCACTCCAGAATAAAATTGTTTTTAGATTTTTTTGTGTTCAAAATCTTTGAAATCTTTATTATTAAAATATGCTTTTGACTTATGTAGATTTTTTCCCCCTAGTAGATTATGTGAGCTTTATGGGAATAATGATCTGTTGTGCCTTTTGCATCCTACTCATGTAGCCTTCCTGGCTCAGAGATATATTTGCTGAGGAATTGGACATTGGTATGTCACAAACAGATTTGAGAAAAATTTAACTATATATCCAATAAATTGGATATGGCTAAAATAATACTCTTTATCTGTGTTTAGGCACAGAGATGTTTGGGAACAGCTTTAAGGCCACACTGGAAGGTGAGCTGGGTGCAGGGTTTGGAGTATCTTTAAAGGAGGCCAGGAAGTGAGTGGAATGGTGTGGAACAGCTAGGGGAGACGAATGTGTCTGTCAATTTTTCATCCTGTGGTGGCTTTCGTGTTGCTCTGAGGCTGGAGGCTATGCCACCAGTGTTGCAAACACCAGCAGGATCACCCAGGGTGAACAGATTTCAGTGGAGCTTCCAGACTAAGACAGACTTGAAAGAAGGAAGGGGCCATTCGCTTCTTAAAGAATTCCATAGAAACCTTATGAATAACAGAGAGACAGTGTCTGATATATTACTGGAAAATTTTATGAAAAGCCCTGAAATGTTGTCTGATATAGTGCTGGAAGATGAACCCCTCAGATTGAAAAGCATTCAAATATGACTGGGAAAGAGCTGCCTCCTCCTCTTAATAATGTGGATGGAGTAGAGCTTTAAAGACCTCCATTTGCTGATGAAACACATCAAAATGGGACAAAACAGCTACAAACTTCATTAATAATGGAAACATGGAATATACAAGGTATGAACCTAGGAAAATTGGAAGTTGTCAAAAATGAAATGGGGTGCAAAAAGATCAATGTCCTATGCATCAGTGAGCTGAAATTGATTGTTTTGACCATTTTAAATCAGACAACCGTATAGTCTAATATGGCAGGAATGACAAACAGAAGAGCAATGATGTCGCATTCACTGTCACCAAAAAAAAAAAAAAAAAAAAATGTTTCGAGATCTATCCTGAAGTACACTGCTCTCAGTGACAGGGTAATATCCATAAGCCTACAAAGAAGACCAGTTAATACTACTACTGCTCAAATTTATGCACCAATCACCAAAGCCAGAGATGAGGAAATCAAAGATTTCTATCAACTTCTGCAGTCTGAAATTGACTGAACGTGCAATCAAGATGTATTGATTATCACTGATGACTGGAATGTAAAAGTTGGAAACAAAGAAGAATCACTGGTAGTTGAAAAATATGGCCTTGGTGATAGAAATGACTCCAGAGATTGCATGATAGAATTTTGCAAGACCAACTACTTATTCATTGAAAATACCTTTTTTCTAGAACATAAATGGTGGCTATACGTTTAGACTTTGCCAGATTGAATACACAGGAATCAGATTGACTACATCTGTGGCAAGAGGTGATGGAGAAGCTCATTGTCTTCAGACAAAACAACTCCAGGAGCTGATTATGAAAAAGACCATCAATTGCTTGTATACAAGTTCAAGTTGAAGTTGAAAACAAAACAAGTGTATGAGAGCCAAAATATGACCTTCATTATATCACTCCTGAGTTTAGAGACCATCCAAAAAATAGATTTCATGAATTGCTACTGATGACCAAAAACCAGAGGAACTGTGGGATGACATCAAAAACATCATCCATGAAAAAAGTAAAAGGTCATTAAAAAGACAGGAAAGGAAGAACAGACCACAAGGATGTCAGAAAAGACTCTGAAACTTGCCCTTGAATGAAGAGTAGCTAAAGCAAATGGAAGAAATGACAACAAAAAATAAATGAATAGAAGATTTCAGAGCAGCTCGAGAAGATAAAACCAATTATTATAATGAAATTTGTGAAGACTTGAAGTTGGAAAACCAAAAAGGAAGAACACAGTTGGCATTTCTCAGCTCAAAGCATTGAAGAAAAAACTGAAGCCTTGAGTTACAATATTGAAAGATTCTATGGGAAAAACATTGAATGATGCAGGAAACATTAAAAAAAAAATGGAAGGAATATGTAGAGTCACTGTACAAAAAAAAAAAAAATGATTTGGTTGACATTCATCCATTTCAGGAAGTGGCATATAATCAAGAACAGATCCATTAACTGCAACAGATTTGCCCAATGCAATATGTCTTATGTCTTGACTGCTGCCTCCTTTGGCATTGATTGTAGAGCCAAGTAATATGAAGTCTTTGACAACTTCAATCTTTTCTCCACTAACTGTGATGATGCTTAACGGTCCAGTTGAGGTGTAATCCATACTGCAGACTGCAGTCCCCAATCTTCACCAGTAGTGCTCCAAGTCATCCTCACTTTCATCAAGCAACGTTGTGTTGTCTGCATATCTCTGGTTGTTAATGAACCTTCCTCCAACCCTGATGACACGTTCTTCATATAGTCAAGTTTCTCAGATTATTTCCTCAGCATACAGATTGAATAAGTATGGTGAAAGGATACAACCCAACAGCTTCCCTTCCTGATTTTAAACCATACAGTATCCCCTTGCTCTGTTCAAACGACAGCCTCCTGGTCTATGTACAGGTTCCTCATGAGTACAATTAAGTGTTCTGGAATTCTCATTCTTCTCAATATTATCCATAATTTGTTACAATCCACACAAGCAAATGTCTTTGCATAGTTGATAAAACACAAGTGAACACTTTCTGGTATTCTTTGCTTTGAGCCAAGATCTATCTGATATCAGCTATGATAAACCTTGCTCCACATTCCCTTCTGAACCCAGCTTCCATTTCTAGAAGTTCTCTGTGAATATACTGCTGCAACCATTTTTTGAATTATCTTCAGTAAGATTTTACTTGCATATGATAGCAATGATAATGTTCGATAAATTCCACATTCTATGGTATCACCTTTCTTTGGAATGGGTCCAAATATGGATCTCTTACAGTCAGTTGGCTAAGTAGCTGTCTTCCAAATCTCCTGGCACAGCAGTGAGTGCCTCCAGCGTGGCATCCATTTGTTGAAACATCTCAATGGGTATTCTGTCAATTCCTGGAGCCTTATTTTTTGCCAATTCTTTTAATGCAGGTTTGACTTCCTACTTCAGTATCATTGGTTCTTGATCATATACTACCTCCTGGAATGGATGATCATCTACCAATCCTTTTTGGCATAGTGACCCTGTGTGTTCCTTCCATCTTCTTTTGATGTTTCCTGCATCATTCAACATATTGCCTATGGAATCTTTCAATATTGTAATTTGAGGCTTGATTTTTTTTCCTCAGTTCTCTCAGCTTGAGAAATGCCAAAAATGTTCTTCGCTTTTGCTTTTCTAACTCCAGGTCTTAGCACACTTCATTATAATAATTGACTTTGTCTTCTTAAACTCCTTTTAAGTCTTCTATTCAGCTCTTTTATCCTGTCGATTTTTCCACTTGCTTTAGCTACTCTCTGCTCAAGGGCAAGTTTCAGAGTCTCTTCTGTCATCCATTTTGGTTTTCTCTTCTTTTGTTGTCTTTTTAGTGACCTCTTGCTTTCTTCATGGATGATGCTCTTGATATCACCACAATTTCTCTGGTTTTCAGTCACTGGTGTTCAATGCATCAAATCTTTTCTTTAGATGGTCTCTAAATTCAGAAGGGATATAATCAAGGTCATATTTTGGCCCTCATGGGCTTATTTTAATTGTCTTCAGCTTCAACTTGAACTTGCTTATGAGCATTTGATGATCTGCTCCACAATCAGCTCCTGGCTTTGTGTTGGCTAAAGATATTGAGCTTCTCCATAGCCTCTTGCCACAGATGCAGTCAATCTGATTCCTGTGTACTCCTTCTGGTGAATTCATGTGTATTGTGTTGTTGGAGAAAGGTATTTGTAATGAGTAAGTCATTGGTCTTGCAAAACTCTATCATGTGATCTCCAGTGTAATTTCTATCTCCAAGGCCAAATTTTCCAACTACTGGTGATTCTTCTTTATTTCCAACTTTTGCATTCCATTCACCAGTGATAATCAGCACATCTTGATTGGATGTTCAGTCAATTACAGAGTGCAGAAGTTGGTAAAAATCTTCAATTTCCTCATCTTTTCCTTTGGTTGTTGGTTAGTAAATTTAAATAATAGTAGTATTAACTGGCCTTCCTTGTAGGAGTATGGATATTATTCTATCACTGACAGAATTGTACTTCAGGATAGATCTGAAACATTTTTTGTGATGATGTATGCCACGCCATTCCTCTTCAATTTGTAATTCCCAGATAGTAGATCACATAGATGTCTGATTCTAAATGGCCCAAGTCCATTTCAGCTCACTAATGCCTAGGATATCAATCTTTATGTATTCCATTTCATTTTGGACAGCTTCCAATTTTCCTAGATTCATACTTTGTACATTCCATGTTCCAATTATTAATTAATGTTTGTAGCTGTTTCTTTTTCATATTGAGTTGTGCCACTTCAGCAAATGGACATCCCAAAAGCTTTACTCTATCCATAATCATTAAGGTAGGCTTTATTCTGATTAATCATATTTTGAGTGCCTTCTGACCCGAGGGGCTCACCTCCTGGCACTGTATCAGACAATGTTTCAGGGCTATTCATAAAGTTTTCCAGTAATATATCAGACAGTATTTCACTGTTATTCATAAGGTTTTCATTGGCTAATTCTTTGAGAAGTGGATGGGCTCTTCCTTCTTCCAAGTCTTTCTCAGTCTGGAAGCTCCACTGAAACTGGTCCACCATGGGCACCCCTGCTGGCACAGCCTCCAACCACACAGTAACATGCAAGCTGAGTGAGCTTGATGTACCCTGTGACCAGGCCCCCATATGTGGAAGCAGAGTGACTCAGTCACAAAGTGCTTGAGTGTGGCTAGGAAGTTATCTCTGTTTGCCCCCTCTCAGCTCTATTATATATACAGACATTTACATAATACATACAAATATGTATGTAGAATGTCATCTGCCAAACCTACGTAGGGTCATGGGTATATTCCCTTTTGCCTACCCATACCTGATCATCCTTCTAGTTTACATATGTATCCACCCATAGAATAATGTTTCTTGTTACTGATAAAGAACTCATATGATGTATTTCATTGTATTTACCTTTGTTTTCTGTATCTCTTGTGTACCTCTCCTTGTTTTCCTTTTCCTTAGTGATGTTGTGATGATCACACATTTTTTTCTTTCCCTTCAGCCAAACCAATATTTTTATGTTAGCTGGGTAGAAAATTTCCTTTCCCTCCCCTACCATCCCTCATAACAAACAAAGAAAATTTCCCTCCCTGTGTAAACTTATCCCTGACTTTTTATAATAAGGGATTCATACAATATCTGTCCTTCTGTTATTGTCTCATTTCATTAAACTTAATGCCCTCCAAGTTCATCCAGGTTATGAGGTGATTCATGGATTATTGCTTATTCTTAAATGCTGCACACTTTTCCATTGTATGTATGTATCATATTTTGTGTATCTATCCCTCTGTTAATGGGCACTCAAGTTGTTTCCATTTCTCTGCTATTGTGAATAGTGCTGCTATGGACAAGGGTGTGCATATGTCAGTTCATGTAAAGGATTTTGTTAGTTCATTTCAATTTATTTTATTACCCCATAATTTTTAAGGAAGGTATTATTCAGTTTCCATGTATTTCTTTTTCTTGATCTTCCCATTATTAATATCTAATTTTAAAACATTGTGATCTGAGAATATGTTTTGCAGTATTTTGATATTTTAAAATTTATTGAGGCTTGTTTTGTGGTCTAACATTAGGTCTATTTTGGAGAATGTTGCATTTCTCCGGGAAAAGAGTGTACATTGTGCTGTTGTTTGGTGAAATGTACATTTATGTCCATAAAGATAAGTTGGTTAATTGTATTGTTTAGTCCTTCAGTGACTTTCTTGAATTTCTAGGCTGTTTTATCCTTTAGTGAAAATGGTGTATTACACCCTGTAGAGAACAATCATGGGAGAAGGAAGGGCTGCTTATGCACAGGGAGACAGCTCAGGGCGCAGAAGAGTATGGAGGGATGGACACTGGGAAGAG
>NW_006922578.1:94181-104437 GCF_000298275.1 Orycteropus afer afer
TGGTCATGTTGTAAGATGGGACCATTCCCTGGAGAAGGATGTCATGCTTGGTAGGGTGGAGGGTCGACGAAAGAGGGGGAGACCTTCAGGGAGATGGATTGATACAGTGGCTGCGATGATGGGCTTGAGTATAGCATGGATTGTGGGGCTGGCGCGGGATCGGGCAGTTTTCGTTCTGCTGTGCATGGGGTCACTATGAGTCGGAAACGACTCTACGGCACTTAATAACAACAACAACAACAACTGCTATGGACTTTTGTATTTCTCTTTTCAATTCTATTGTTTGATTTTTTTATTTTGGGGCTTATTCATTGGGTTCGTAGATATTTATTATGGTTATGGTCTCTTGTTAGATGGATCACTTAATCCTTTTAAAAACGTGCTTCTTTGTCTGTTATAAGTGGTTTTTGTCTTAAAGTCTATTTTATCTGGAATTAACATTGCAACTGCTGCTGTTTGTTGATTGCCATTTATTTGTTTGTTTGTTTTCCCAACTTTTGTCTTTGTGTCTAAGTTGTATCTTTTGTTGACATATATTGATGCGTCATATTTTCTTATCCATTCCACAATTCTTTCTCTTCATTGGTGCACTTAATCTATTTACATTTAGGGAAATCATCAACAACAATTAATTTATTGCTGTCATTTTGTAATGTGTTTTTCCTGATATTGCTGATTTATTTGCTCCATATTATTTTCTCTGCTGAGCTCATCTTGTTTATGATTTTTAAAATCAGTTCCTTCATTACTACCGTTTAGTATTTCTAAACATTTGTGCCTTTCCTCTTTTTTATTTTGATGACAAGGTTCATTGATTTCCTTTGAGTTTACCCTATGATTTGTTCTTTTCTTCACAAGGTTAAAGCAGTCCTTTCTTTCTCAAAGTCTTCTTGACATCCTCCCCATTTGGAAGTTCTGTACCTACACTATGTATTCTCTCTTTTTTGCTTTATAATCATCCTTAGTTACTATTTCATATCTCTGATTGCCTGTTGAGTCTTGTAGGTTGATTTTACTCAGGATACTTCTATATCTGGGTTAGTTTCTGAGATATGCTGTCAAGTGTGTTAATCATTGGTTATTGTCTGCTGTTGTTGATTCTCTCTCTAAAGGACTCCCTTTACCATCTCTTATAAGGTTGGTCTGTTTTTTACAAACTCCCTTAATTTCTCTTTATCTGGAAATGTCCTAATTTCACCATCATATCTGAGAGACAATTTTACTGGGTATATAATTCTTGTTTGTTTATATATATATATATATATATATATATATATATAAGCTCTCTGATGGCATAGTGTCTAAGGCATTTGACTGCTAACCAAAAGGCTGGAGGCTCAAACCCACGAGCTACTCCTCAGAAGGAAGATTGGACAATCTACTTCCATAGAGGTTCTGTCCTGCATATTCATGTTCCTGCTGAGGAATCAGAGATTATTCTTATTTATTGCCCTTTGTATTTATTGTCATTGTTCCCTGCTGCTTTCAGGATTTCCTCTTTGTCTCCTTTATCAGAAATTTGATTATATCTTGGTGATTTCCTTTTGGGTTCCATCCTGCTTGGAGTTCATTAAAATTGTTGAATGTGCATCTTTTTTTCATCATTGTAGAGAATTGCTCTTCAAAAAAATCTTTAACAATTTTCTCTATGGTTTTATTCATCTCTTCCTGTTCTAGAATTACAATCATACTTTACTTTTTCCTCTTGATGGTTTCCTAAATAAATCTTAGCCTTTCTTCATTTTTTTCTTCTTTGTTCTGATTATTCCCTTAACAAAGTCATATTGTGAGATTTGACTTAAATTTCAGTAATTCCATCTCCATTGATTTGCTGTTATTCTCTGTCTTTCATTTTGTTACCAACTTCTGAAATCTTAGTATTAATCTCCTGGATTTCTATTTACTGTTTATATATGGTTTCTAAGTTTTCATTCATTTTGTCAATTTGTTCTTGTATTGTTTTTCTAAATTCTTCTAAAGTTTTGTCTATGTTTTCTTTAATTTTTTCAGTGTTTTCATTGATTTTGTTACATTTTTCCCTTGAACTCTCTCTCAATCTATTGAAGGTACCTAAATATAATTATTTTAAATGCCTTATCAGGTAGTTCTTCCTCAAGGAAGTTTCTTTGCTCTGCATTCTTGTATAAAGTTTCCAATATTTTATCTTACTTCTTTGTGTGATATAGAATTGTTAGTTGTTTCTGAGACATTGATACGTCACTGTATTTATATCTAACAGGCAAAAGTATGGTGGAGTCATTTGCCCAGTGAGCAGGGCTTGTGTGCTACTCTATACTCTATTCACTAGTTTGCCAGCAATTAGCCACTCACACACTTTATCCTGGAGAGTGTCATAGAGGATGAAGCTCTTCATGTACAGCAGTTAGGGTGATTGAGCTACTATCAGCTGACCTTTATTGTTGGTCACTTGGTGCAGAAGCACTTGGCAGCACTTAGCCAGTATGTGGGCTGCAGGATGCAAGATATATATATATGTGTGTGGGGGGGGGTGTGGGTGTGTGTAGGAGCTCTGGTAGCATAGTGCCTAAGGCATTTGACTGCTAACCAGAAGGCTGGCAGTTCAAACCCACCAGCCACTCCTCGGAAGGAAGGTTGGGCAATCCTACTTCTGTAGTGATACTGCCTCGGAACCCCAAGGAGGGGTCGCTATGAGTCGGGGCAACTCGACAGCAAATAATAACAACAATATGTGTGTGTATACATACACTTACATATATTATACATACATATATATGTATGTATAATATCTGTATTATATGTGTATATACATGTATGTATGTGTATGCATGCATGCATGTGTACATACGTATCTATGTGTAGGTATGTATGTGTATGTGTGTGTGTATGTATGTATATATGTATGTATATATGCACATGTTCAAGCCAAGTGCTCTTCTAATTAAATCAAAAACTGTAGTGGTGGGACAAACAAATCCATTTTTTCAAGCTCCCCAGATGATTCCAATATGAAGTTAAGTCAAGTCAATGATATGCATTCCTACACATAACCTGAATATACAATTTTGCTAGATGTAAAAGTAGTCTGGGTAATATATATGAATTATCATGAAAGATGAAGATTTTTAAGTACATAAAAGTGGAGTTGTGCATTTCATTAACAAGCTTGGGTCATCATTGAAATAAATACAAAAAACTCCACAACGATAATGGCATTTAAGCATGTTCTTGTCATATCCCAGAATACTCCCATTATCCCATTAAGATGTTACAAAGGAAACGATGTTCAGATATGAAAACTCAAGATTGAAATATAAGACAGATGCAAAAATTAGGCAGTAGAAGAGGCAAGGTTTTTGGTTGCAGGTACTAGGTATTGCCATCTTTTCCAGCTCACACATCAAGAAAAGATGGCACAATAGTTGAGATCAAGCTGTTTTGCTGATGAGCCTCTGCAGTGCTTTCTTGATATCTCTGTTCCTCAGGCTGTAGATGAAGGGATTCAGCATGGGGGTGACCACCGTGTACATCACTGAAGTCCATGCACCCTTCCGGTCTGAAGATGAGACAGCTAAACTGAGGCTCGCTCCAAGGCCCGTTCCATAAAATAAACAAACAACTGACAGGTGAGAGCCACAGGAGGAAAAGGCCTTATACTTCCCACTTGCAGATGAGACTCTCAGAATAGAGGAAACAATTCTTATATAGGAGTAAAGGATCCCTGAGAGTGGAATGCCACCAACAATGACAACAACACAATATACCAATATCCTAATTGTGGAGGTGTCTGAACAGGCAATTTTAAAGAGCTGAGGAGAGTCACAGAAGAAACTATAAATTCCCACATCTGTGCAAAACTTAATCTGTAACACAAATGTAAGTTGCAGCTGGGAGTACAAAAGGCTGAGGCAGAAAGTTACAAAAACTAGCAAGCCACAGAGACGTGGGTTCATGATGACTTTGTAGTGCAGGGGGTAACAGATGGCCACAAGCCTGTCATAAGCCATCACACTGAGTAACAGATTATCCACACATGCAAAGAGATAAAAAAATGCAACTTGTGCCAGGCAACCCACATAAGGGATGGATTTGTTCTGCATCTGGATGTTCACCAGCATCTTGAGGATCGTGGTGGAAGTAAAAGCAATGTCATCCAAGGAGAGGATGGAGAGGAAAAAGTACATGGGAGTGTGGAGGCGAGGGTCTGAGCTGACCAGCAGGATGATGAGCAGGTTCCCAGACACAGTGATCAGGTACATGAAAAGGAACAGCCCAAAAATTAATGGCTGGAGTTCTGGCTCAGAAAGGCCCATGAGGAGGAATTCTGAGATGTCTGTTAGATTCTGTGGCTCCATATACCTCAGACAAATTTTGGACCAAAAAAAGAAAAAGAGGATTTTTAAAAAGAAACAATTTAACAAGCACCATGTGTGGTGTATTTTGAATTCAAGAAACTCACAAATAAACCATGAAAATTCACAAGCGTTCAACCTGAGGACCTAATATCCCCATACCATCAGCAATATTACTCGGTTTTTGCAAACCCAACTACTGCACTTGTCAGAATCCTTTCCCCATTGTTTATGTGCAATTCACCTCTTTCTGTACACACCCCCCTTTAGAAACACTACACTTCAGAAAGTTAGAATAGAAAGGACATTTTAACGAATCTATACAAGAAGCAATGTATTAGGCCCCTCTATGAGGCAAACATATGCAATAAGAAATAGCCTGATTTTAAAAGAAAAAAATAATAATTAAAGGACACTAAGAAGTATGTGAAGTCATAAGGTGGGATGGATTCTAAATTATGAGATGTTCATGATGAGATAAAGAGTTTATATGTCAATTATCTTCACTGACTTTCATAATTCTTTGATTTTCTAACTTTTGTCATGTAAGAGATACATGGTCATTCAAGATTGTGGGTTGCCTTTAAAAATCTTTGAAAGTACATATCCTTTCCTTGGCTTTAAAGGACATCAAATTTTGATAACTTCGTGTTTGATAAATGCAGAAAATCATACACTACTGCTGATTCCAAAGATGTTTATCAGATGAACCAATGATTAAGGTATAAAGCATTTTTAAGACACATTCTGTTGCTGTTTTTCACTGTGTGCAGTGTTATTTGCATCAATGCTGCACCAACTCAGGGAAATGTCATGTATTCAGTTGTTTTTTTCTTTTATTTCAATCCATCCTGTATTGGCTCAATGAAATGCTTTATATGTGTCTCATACTAAATGTTTGGAAAGCATTGTTTAATTATTGAATCAACACTCCTATTTGCAATGGAGAAAATTAGGACCAAGGCAAATCCAAAGCCGGGTTTGAAACCCAGCCATCTTAGGCTTACTTTAAAACTTACCAAGTCAGTCCTTCCTTATGAGAAGAAGTGGAACTCTCCTCACTTCAGTTCCCTGATGGCAACACACTTCTTCATTTCTCTAGATAGGTCCAATTGGATCTATTGTGGGAAAACTTGAAAATGAAATGAGCAGAGGGTAGTATGAAATAACATGTTACATTTCATATTTTGCACACTTGTTGAAATACATTTATTAATTAACCCCCTTACGTTTAGAGTTAAATGGATTCTGACTCATAGCAACAACCTTTGGGTTTCCCAGGCTATAATCTTTATGGAAATAGATTGCCCAGTCTTCCTTCCAAAAGAAATGAGATTGAATAATACACATAGCATTCTTACATTAGTTGTTCTCAATGCTATTTGATTATTATAATTATCTATGGATCTTTTTAAAATAAAATGATGAACTTGCCACATCCTAAACTCAAAAAACTAACTCACTGCCATCAAGTCAACTCAACCCATAGTGACCCCTCCTTGGGTTTCCAAGGCAGTTATCACTACGGAAGTAGGATTGCCCAACCTTCCTTCCGAGGAACCCATTAAATCTGACTCCACATGTGAATCCCACTATCATCTTGAAGTACAGCCAAACATGAGCACTATTGCTTAAATTACTACATGCATTTAGCTAGTACTCTATCAATGCAACCTACTATCATCATCAATAGCCACTCTTGACATTAATTATGTGAACATGTAAAAATATTTGTTTCATAACTCACATTTTAGAAATTTTAAACATTAAAATTAATATTAATTAATAAACATTAACATTAAATTAAAACTTGAATTTTCTTGCTTTCTGTGTAATGCCTTATTCTTCCATAACCTGTTCTCCAAAAGGCAATCTCTATCATAAATTTGTAAATTTTGTGATTATATTTCCTCTCACTATTTTCATAATACTAGCATTAACTTATGCATCTATAACCAGTTTTCTTGAAAATGTTCCTAAAATGTGGAATACTACACTTATTTCTTCCAAAGGTTCTCATTAACTGCAACATTGTATTTTACATTTCTCTGGGAAAGAGTAGCAGGCCGGAAGAGCAGGAGAAAGGGGATAAAACCCAGGAAGCCAAAGAGAAGAGCAATCAGCCAAAGGGATTAGATGAGGAGGGGAAACTCAGGGATGCCCAAAGAAGCAGGCCAGAAGAGCAGGAGAAAGGGGATTAAAATCCAGGAATCCAGACAGAGGAACAATCAGCCATAGGGACCCAGGTGGGGGGGATACAAGGGGTCTCTAACAGCAGGACAAACTTTTCTGTCGGTTTGTCCTACTGTGGTGACATGTGCACGTGAGTTTTGAGGCTGAACCTCTGGTGTTTAAAACCCAGCGAGATGCACCTGGTGCATGGGTAACAGCCCAGTTATAGACTGAGACAGACTAGGAAGAAGGAAGAGGCCGTCCACTTCTGAAAGAATTGGCCAGGGAAAACCTTATGAATAGCAAAGAAACACTGTTTGGTACATTACCTCACAACTTTAGGAATAGTCCGTTTAGGCTAAAAGGCTTGCAAAATAGGACTGGGAAAGAGCTGCAACATCTGAGTAAACCCAGCCTTACTCATGGAAAAGAGAAAGCTTTCGAGACCTTCATTTGCTGATGTGGCACCACTCAAATTGAAGAGAAACAGCCACGAACATCCATTAATCATCGGAACATGTAATGTATGAAGTATGAATCTAGGAAAATTGGAAGTTGTCAAAAAGGAAATGGAATGCATAAAGATTGATATCCTCAGCATTAGTGAGCTGAAATGGACTGGTTTTGGCCTTTTTGAATCAGACAACCATATGATCTACTATGCCAGGAATGACAGTTTAAAAAGGAATGGTGTGGCATTCATCATCACAAAGGAGGTTTCAAGATCTGTCCTGAAGTACAATACTGTCAGTGATAGGATAATATCCATACGCCTACAAGGAAGACCCATTAATATGACTGTTATTCAAATTTATGCCCCAACCACCAAAGCCACAGAGGAGGAAATTGAAGAATCTTATCAGCTTCTACAGTCTGAAATTGACCAAACATGCAATCAGGATGTGTTAATTATCACTGGTGACTGGAATGTAAAAGTTGGAAACAAAGAAGAATCACTGGTAGTTGGAAAATTTGGTCTTGGTGACAGAAATAATGCTGGAACTCGTATGGTATGGGAAGTATATATATCTATATCACACAATTTATTCTTATGGATCAAAGGATCATGTCCTTTGTCGATTTCTTATTAAACCATCATAGCAATTCTTCTACTCTCCACATCTCACAACTGCAAATTTCTATGATATGAGCATGAAGCATAAGTGTGTGAGCTGTACAATTTTTTTTTTTTAACCAATAGAAAATCAGACACAACTGTATGTTCTTATTGTCACAGCATGGATTCAGAAGTGCCCATGAAGCTTACCTGGTTATGGTCATTGCATGGTAAATCTGCATCAAAATTACCACCCTGTATAGGGGATAATATTCCCACAGTTTCAGTTTCCTAACTATGCAGGAAAATACATGACTATTCATAAAACCTAATAATCCACAATATTCATGCTATAATGTTCCCTGTAAACTATTTGGACCATTGTATTAATTCACAGATCAACTCATCAACTTGTGAGAATAATAGTTAATGTTTCAATCTCCATTTTCTCTCTTGAATAGAAACACAATTATTCAGCTCTGGTTGAGGAGACGGAACCCTGGAATTTGGAACAGGGGAGCAAAGTCCAAATCCTATAATTTTCACATATTAATTTTGGACTGCCTATAAATCTCTCAATTTCTTTTGTTTTTTATCTGGAAGCAAGAGAATAATACCCATCACTAGGGAGCTCTGGTAGCATAGTGGCTAAGGCACTTGACTGCTAACCAGAAGGCTGGCAGTTCAAACCCACCAGCCACTCCTCGGAAGGAAGATGGGGCAATCTAGTTTCATAGTGATACTGCTTCGGAAACCCAAGGAGGGGTCGCTACGAGTCGGGTCCGACTCAATGGCACATAACAACAACAACAACAGGATGCATGTAGCAACTAACAAAGGCTAGGCACTTAATCGTACTTGGACATTTCTTAAATCAGGATTTGAATCAATATGAGAAGTAGAGGATTTATTGTTGAAATGTGATCCCAGTTTTGCTTCATCATATAAGAAAGATAGAAGGCTAATTGATCTAGGGCATTTGAGTGTAAAATGTAATGAAATTTTAAAATGTGCCCAGGTTTAACAATAAGATTTACTTTCCTTTCTCTTACAGAGTTTTTTTTTTCTTTTTTTTTTTTTTTTGGTTTTCATTTTTATGAAAATATCCACACTGTTTTGAAAATAATTGAATGTTTTGTATTCTATTAAATGTTGCTTAAAAAGCCCATGATATAGATGTATTCACATCCTTTCTTATATTTTGTCTGTTATCCTATCTAATGAAAAGACAGGCAGGAAACATTCATCATGGAACACATGTTGCCAATAATCTAATTTTGTGAACCAAGAAAGGGTCTATTCAATATTTAACACAGATTTGCTGTTGTCATTTTTGTTGCAGCCTACTCTCTGTCAAGCACAGCTCTGAGGAATCAGAAATGAATGAGGCTTCACTGTTTCCTTCCAGGCGTTTAATATGTACTTGGGTAAGAATAAAATTATAATGTTTTTACAGGGATCCAGACAAAACAAATCCTCAGGTCACAGAATACATTAGTTGACTTGTATGGGTACTTATCTAATTTATAGTAATAATTTTATGTAAGATTAATGTGCCCTGAACATATATTTAATCACATAGGTAATACGCATTATCTGTTCAATGCATACATCAATTCAGATCTGCATTTTTCTATGAACTCTAGTAAAGTTAGATGGCAATTTAGAGGTGGAGAGATAATAAGAACTTGCCCTATTATGCCCAAATATTAACAAAAAGAGAAATGATTCAGGATTACATTATAGGTCAGTGAATCCAAGCACAAATCATGTTCACTCTGCTTCCTCTTATTTCAAAATGTTTAGAGTAAGTTCAGAGAACGTCAACAAACATACACCTTCATACTCATTCCAGTTTATACCTTTATATTCATTCCAGCTTCCTGACTAGGAATTGAACTCAAGATTCCTTCTTTATTTTTTTTTCCTTTTACATCAAGTGGGGCAAAATTATGAGGAAAGAGGGAGTGGGAAGCTGAGACTAAACAAGACAAGGAGCATGATCTGCCTTAATTGATCCACCAGCTCCTGATGTGATCAGCTCTTGAGTTCTCAATTATCTGTCTGACAGCCAAGGCCCAAAATGGCACCAACAGCTCTCCCCTGTGGTCTAGCAGAAATCGCACACAGAAGAGCACAGTGAGTAGGGATCTCAGCCTGAAGAGAACAAGCATGTGAAACATTAGGGTGGGTTGGCAGGGAGAATAGGGCCAGGCACTTTGTGTCTAGTGTTACACTACCTGAATTCACACCTGGCTTTAAACTTTTCTGGTCCACGACGTGGTACAAATTACAGATGAAGAAGAAAAATAAAAAGAAGGCTGTGCTCCTTTTCTCTTCTGTGAAATGACAATAATGTGCTTTGCTCTTTTATGGGTGTGGTTATGCAGAAAAAGGAAAGAAGGTACACAGAAAAATTAGTTCTCATCAAAGCACTGTGCACCCCTGCATAAGCCTTCATGACAGTTACTGTTACCATTCTTATCATTGTCATTATCAGCATCATCTACAAGACTTTTTTTTTTTTTTTTTTTTTTAACCTATAAGATCATTTTGAGCTGTTTGGGGGACAGGTGAGAGGGAGCCATTTCCTGCTGCAGTGAGAAAGTGCCAACAGGAAGCTCTGGTAGCATAGTGCCTAAGGCACTTGACTGCTAACCAGAGGGCTGGCGGTTCAAATCCACCAGCCACTCCTC
>NW_006922578.1:104542-111359 GCF_000298275.1 Orycteropus afer afer
AACAACAACAACAACAACATACAAATAATTAAAATTCTCAATGAGCTTTCTTGAACTTCTACCAGAACTGGGAGTAGGAATTTTCACAGGCCTCTGAGCTGAAATTTAGCAATTTACATTGACCCATCTGGCCATCTCAAGTGTAAGGCTGCCCAGATAAGGAGGAAACAATGCTTCCAAGCCCCTCAGTGTTCACTGTCTTCCCCAGAACTCACTGTTTTATGACAAGCATCTGCTATGCCATGACAAGGTACTGGGAGTCCCCTAACTATCCCCTGCCTGGTGGACGACAAGGCTTCTTCCTCAGGATTGGCAGGAAGGTAGACTCAGGCATGGACTTTCTGAGGCAGATGACCACTTTAAATGAGAGACACTGGTATGGAGTGAGTTGGACTTGGATGAGCAAATTAAAGGCCTGGAAGACACAGGCAGGTGATTTACAGTTGCATGGCCTTGAGGGCTAAATGCTCAAAGCTCACAATTAGCCAAATTGGTCCATAGTATAGCAATCTCTGAGGGCTAGTTATTATTAATGATACAAGAAGGGAAGAAAGTGAATGTCTCTGGTATCTGGACCCTCCCATTCTAAGGGGAAGCCTGCATATTATCCTCATGTCTGACTTCCAAGTTGTACAGAGCCTAACATAAAAATGAGACATTTTTTTCTTTTTGATTATTCCAAAAAAAAAAAAAAAATCGTTGTATGATTAGGTATTCCCAAGATCGCTGAACTATGCATGCAGTTTATGAAGAAGAATGCTATACCAAGATTAGATGCAGACTCATTAACAACATGAGATATACAGATAACACAAACTTGCTTGCTGAAAGCTCTCTTCACTTTCTGTTTCAATTTTATGAACATCTCCTGAATAATTAAAAATTGTGTGATATAACATATTAAACGAAAAAAAAAATTCCTTAGAAAATTCATGACACAGACACATGCAAGCCCTATTTTGTCTTACTTTTTTACCCAGGTAATGAAACTCTATTTGGTAGGTAACTAGTGAATATTTGAACTATTTACGCAACTTACCATATATCTTCCATGGTGACTCCAGGTGGAGAACTGCGATAACATTCACTAAATCTCATTCATCTCTCTAGCTCCCGGACATCCCAAAATGTATGAAAGCACTAGAAGAAAAGCACTCAGGGATTGCATGGGCCTTAAATTCATTCACACACTTTTCTTCTTTTAAATGATCAGAGTAACACTAATATCAGCAAATCATCAAGTAATTTAGGGAGAATTAGGGTTTCTATACCAAGAAGCTCCTATTATTTCTATATCTGACTTAAGATCTGTGTCTCTAATGGGAACATCACACATGTCTTTCTACAGCCTTTGTCTGGGATTTGGAGTTTTGTGCATTGGTCATTCTTGCTTTCTGCTAATTTGAATGTCACCACAGGTTGCAATTTTCCCCTTTAGTTGATGTCTGTTGGTATATTATAAAAATAGACATTTTTACAATTTTTTTTAGTAATTTTATACTTTAGACTGTCTAAATACTGAAAGGCTATTCCCTTGGCTGTGGTCAAGGTGTTGCCCAGGCCTGCAAGTATCTCATGGCATGACTGTGACAAGTTCACTCCCAAGTTCACCTGGTGTCTATAGCAGGATTCAATGTCTTTTGGGATTGACCAGAAGTCTCTCTATGTCTAGCCATATGAGCTTCTCCCTGAGAAAGCTCTCAACATGGCAATTGACTTGATTCAAGGTGACTCAGTAGGAGAGTAACAGAATACCAGCAAGACTAAAGTATTTGTCTTTTGCACCCTAAATTTGAAGGGCATATTTCTAATTTTTGCCATATTCTACTCCTTGAAGGAAATCACCAGGTCCTACACATGCACATGGGAAGGGATTGCACTAGAACATGAAAACCAGGAATGATGTGTTGCTGGAAGAGTTAGAGTCTACCCCACATAGACCTTGCCCTCTGACAGATTACTGTGCTCTAAGTCCAGTATACACCTCAACCCATCACACCCCACATTCTAAGCAAACATAAAAACAGAAAATCCTGGGGACCAATGGCAGTTAGACAGATCTACCTCTGCATTGAGTACTTCTGGACAGTTCACTATGCTATTCCCACTCATGCAAATGTGATATCCCTCCTAGTTTATCTTCTACAGGGATACCTCTGAGATAATGCAGGTTCAGCTCCAGACCAAACAATTAAGCAAATATCACAATAAAGTGAGTCACACGAATGTTTTATTTCTCAGTTCATATAGACGTTATGTTTATATTATAGTGTAGTCTATGAAGTGTGCAATCGCAATATGAAAAAGTTTGAAATATTCTGAAAATTACCAAAATTTGACCCTGAAACATGACATGAACACATGCTCTTGGAAAAATTGAAGTTCACCTCACTGCAGAATAGGTATCTTTGGCCCAGATCTCTTGAAGTCTTTAATAAAATGTGTTTTTGTCTTATCTAGGTTGTGTTGTTTTGTTTTGTTTTGTTTTCCTTAGTAGATAAATGGAAATAATGTGTATTGTCCTGTTATGTCCTATGCATGTGGCCATCTAGGTAAGGCTTCTGTGTTCTGAAGAACTCTGGAATTGGTTTGTCATGAACAGATATGAGGAAAACTTGAATTTGTACCCAATAAAATTGAATATACCACAAAATTATGCTACTGTTTATAAATGGCCAGGAGGAATTTTCAAGAGACCAAATGGCAGGAGTGCAGAGGTGGATTGGAGAGGTAGAGGATAGGCATCGGTATGTTTGGGCATTCTTGGACAATGTCCCACTTCAAATATTAAACATAGAGGAAATAGGGTATCAGATTCTAGAATCACTACTGAAGATAAGTGTAGAGGACAATTGTATGAAAACCAAAAGTTTATATTCTGCTAACGATAAGAGATTTGCTTTGTACTTTCCCTAATTCTTTCTCTAAATGAGCATCCTTAAAGGAAAAAAGGATGTTACTACACTCCATTCCCTTTGTGATGTCCAATTGAAGAATGTGTACCTTTAATTTTTTTTAAAAAAAATCGTCATTATTTATAGAACTTATCAAGCCCTACTCTTTATTCGATTACTTTTCTCCTTGCACATACAATTAAATGTTGAATAATAGATCCTCCAAGTGTCAATAATAATGTAAACAAAGTAATTACATTTTCCTCTTTAAGGAGTCCCTAAGGATCTCTTTAGAATGTATAATGCTCCAAGGAGGAAGAAAAATACTGCATGTATGGATATCAAATTGTTTTCACCATTTTATATAACATAGACCCTCTTTGGGTTTCTGAGGTGGTAAATCTTTATGGAAGTAGATTGCCCAGTGCTTGAATAATTTCTCTCAGAAAGATCAGCACAAGGCCAGTCCCCATGAAGCAGAGGTTAAAGATGTCCCAAATGTCCATACTACCGTACCACTCCATCATTTCAGACATTAACTCCTCCTCTTCCTCCTCCAAGTAATTTCCCCAGTCTTAGGGTCCTATATTTCACTGTAACACCTCACAGAACTCACAGACACCCAAGGGTTCGTCTCACATAGCAGTGGTGGAGGCTGGCAGGCTGGCAAGTCCCAGGTCCGTGAGTAGGTCTGGAGGAGCCTCCCAACTCTCAGGGTTTGATGAACCTCAATCAGCAGATCAGATGACGGCTGTTGTCCCAAATCCAGGGATGAGATGAGGATGAGCCAAGACACAAAACCAGAGCAAGAGGAGGGGAATCTTCCCAGGAGATTTGTAGATATACCCTCAAGGAAGCTAAGGGTGGTGATTTGAATTATACCCTCCAGCAAGGAAGGACTCAAGATACATTCCACCTGTGTTGCTCCAACAGAAATAACCTAAATCCCTTCACAGAGTCAATTGCCAGTCATTATAAGGAATGACAACTACCATTTGCCCAGCCTAGCTGATACCTGACCTTAACTATCACACCACCCCAAACAGGCATGGGTAATGGGATTTACAAAACATCATAGAATGGAGGACAATGGCTAGAAGGGCCACTTCAAGCAATTCACCACACCCAGTCTTCCTTCCATGGAGTGGCTGGTGGATTTGAACTGCAAGCCTTCTGATTAGCCATCAAATGCCTTAAGCACTGTACCACCAGGGTTCCTTACATGAGACAACTAGGTTAGGCAATTGGGTACATAGAAAAGTTTGTTATTGGTTATCAGAATCAGGTGGAATGAACAGTTAAAGTGTGATACACTGCTTAGGAGACACTCGGCTACTGCCAAAGGTGATAGGTGTATTTGGAAACTGATAATAGTAATTACTGAACAACTTGATAAACATAGCTAATGTCATTGACTTATGCACGTGAAGAATGAAGAGATGACAATCTATTGGTTACATATATTTTTACCTAAATAAATAAATAATTAACAAGACAATCTGTTAAAAAATAAACAAACACAATAATAATACTTCTCTGGACCTAAAAGAAGGGTGCATTCAAAATGGTGGTTATGACTGTAGTCATCTGAAGTGATTCCCAGATCATTCACACATTAATTGGGAGGATTCAGATCCTCAAAAACTTTTGGCCAGAGTCCTCACTCTTCTTCTGGACATAAATACCTCTCCGTCATGCAGCTGGTAATAAGAAAGCTACATTTCATAAGACATAGCTGGAAGAGAGCAAGAGAGGACTGGCAAGATGAAAAGTGGATTTGTTTTATACACTAAATAGGAGGTAATGTCGCAATAGTTTTTCAAATTCTATTTGTGGGAAGCAGGTAACTAAGAACAACACATCCTCAAGATGATGGTTATCTACAAGAGCATGAAAAAAGGAGATAGGGATTTTAGGGGAATCTTACAAGTTTTTCATTGCACAGACCTCACTGTCCACCAGGACAGTTGGCTCTGGCCAACTAGATTCTGAAGCGGGGGTCCCTCAGCTTTCTGGGAGAGTCCTGTTATCGGACCGAATGTGACCCGCCCGGTGCACAGTCAGGCCAAAATAGTTTACATACCAAGATTGAGAGGAGATAAAATTATTTATTGCAAAGCAGCAGCATAAGGAGTTGGGGTAGTTTAGTACCCAGATCTAAACTCCCCAGATGCCATAGAAACACAGTTTTTGTAGGTTTCAGGAGAGGGAGTTGTGCATATTCACAAAAGGTTGAGGATTTTAGGGCGTGGATGTGAAATGGGTGACTATAGGATGAGTCACACTAGTTTCCTGTTATCAGCTGATAGGGGCTTGGGCAGAGGGGAGAGGGTCCAGCAAATAACTTTTGTTCCTTCTGTCCGATTGTGCATGTCCCCAGGCCACAGTTAATTTACAAGTTGTTTCTAAAACATTTCTATTGTCCTGGCCAGAGTTAATTTACAAGTAATTTCTAAAATACTTTTAGCAAGTCTATCATCTGCAGGAAGGAATGTTTTCCATTCAGTTCTTTAAGGAACTGAAGACTCATCTGTCCAGAAAATAGTTGGGGGTAATTTAGTTTACTTATCTGTTCCCATTCAGGGTCTTATCTAATTATCAGTCTTAATCAGGGTGAGGGAAATAGTACTTGGTTTCAATACCAACCCCTCCCACCACTGTACTCTCAGCAAATATTCCCCACAGAAACCAGGCACATGGTAAAATTCCCTCTGTATTGAGTACTTCTATGGAATCATCAGATTGCATGTGGCCATTCAGTCACAAGTTCATCTAGTTTCTTAACAAGAGGAGAGACTTTCCATTGATATTAGGCCAATCACAGCCATTCCACGCATAAATTCAGCAAATATCCTCGATGGAACCTGATATCTGATTACCTAGAAAAGACTCACCTTCCACCCAACTATATTTCTTTGCATTTCTTTGTGTTTGGAACTCTTGAATTCTCAATAAAATGTGTCTTCCCCTGCCCCCCTTGGATAGAGTGAAACATATGGGAATTATGACTTGTCTCAACCTTTTACATACAATTTATGACAGTGTCCAGGTTCAGAGATCACTTTACTGAGAAATTTGAAGATTCTTTTGTACTTAATATCTAAGGAGAAAGCTTGAATATATACTTAATAAAACTGAATAATGAGAAGAAATGTTGTTATTTATAAATATGTGCACATATGGCAGATCCTAATTTTGAGAAGGCAATATGGCTGAATGAGAGGCATACACATGTGGATTGGAGTGGTGCGGAATTGGGTTTTGAGACTCTGTAGAATGCTTACACAGTAGGTAAATTGTAATATTAAATGGAAATAATTTTATAATGGATAGAAACCTTCTCCACATCTCTTATCTGTCACTTACTCATACTGTGGTGGCCAGTATGTTTCTATGATGCTGGAAGCTGTGTTTTCAGCATTTCAAACACTGTTGTTGTTGTTGTTATGTGCTGTCGAGTCGGACCCGACTCACAGCGACCCCTCCTTGGGTTTCCGAGGCAGTATCACTACGGAAGTAGGATTGCCCAACCTTCCTTCCACGGAGTGGCTGTTGGGTTTGAACCACCAGCCTTCTGGTTAGCAGTCAAGTGCCTTAGCCCCTATGCTACCAGAGCTCCCATTTCAAACACTAGCAGGGTCAAAAATGTTGGATCGCCTCACCAGAGCTCTCAGACAAAGAGAGACTGGAAAAAGGTCCTGAAGATTTATTTATAAAAATACTGGCTAATGAAAGTCTTATGAACAGAAGTGGCACATTGCTTGATAAAGCCCAGAAGATGACCCTTCAGGTTGAAAGGCTCTCAATATATGACTGTATATATCTGTGTATATATATATATATATAAGCTCTGGTAGCACAGTGGCTAAGGCACTTGACTGCTAACCAGAAGGCTGGTGGTTCAAATCCACCAGCCACTCCTC
>NW_006922578.1:111459-126510 GCF_000298275.1 Orycteropus afer afer
TATATATATATATATATATATATATATATATATATATCCTCAATATAGAGATCACCTTAATGACATGGATGAAGTAAGAATTTAGGGACCTTTATTTGCTGATGTAGCATGACTCAAAATGAGAAGAAATAGCCACAAACATCTATTAATAATGGGAACATATAGTGGATGAAATATATAGATCTAGAAAAATGACAACTCATAAGAAATTAAATGGAACACATAATGATCAATGTCTTCAGCATCAATGTGCTGAAATGGACTGGCATTGGCCATTTTAAATTGGAAAATCACATGGTACTATGCTAGGAATAAGGAGCTCTGGTGGCATAGTGCCTAAGGCATTTGACTGCTAACCAGAAGGCTGGCAGTTCAAATCCACCAGGCTATACTCAGAAGGAAGATGGGGCAATCTACTTCCATAGTGATACCACCTTGGAAACCCAAGGAGGGGTCGCTATGAGTTGGATCCAACTCAATGGCAGTGAGTTTTGGTTGGATGCTAGAAATGAAGAAATGAAGAGTAATTGTGTCGCATTCATCATCAAAAAGTACATTTCAAGATACATCTTAAAAGTACAAAACTGTCAGTGAGAGGATAATATGCATACTCCAACAATGAAGACAAATTAGAATGAAAATTATTCAAATTTATGCACTAACAACTATTGCCACAGATGAAGAAATTGAAGATTTTTACCAACTTCTATAGTCTGAAATTGATCAAACATGAAAAAGATGCATTGATAAATACTAGTAATTGGAATGTGAAAGAGAGTAACAAAGAAGGAGCAGTTGCCAAAAAATATGGCCTTGATGATAGAAATGACACCAGATGTCACATGATAGAATTTAACAAGATAAAATAACTCATCATTGGAAATACTTTTTTTCATCAACAAGAATGGCAACTGTTGTTGTTATGTGCCGTGGAGTTGGACCTGACTCATAGCAACTCCTCCTTGGGTTTCTGAGGCAGTACCACTACAGAAGTAGATTGCTCAACCTTCTTTCTGAGGAATGGCTGGTGGGTTTGAACCACCAGCCTTCTGGTTAGCAGTTAAGTGTCTTAGGCACTACGCTACCAGAGCTCCCAAGAATGGCTACTATACACATGAAAAGAAAAAAATAGTATGTCAGCAGAGACTCTGAAACTTATTCTTGAATGTAGAACTATCTAAAGTAAATGGAAGAAATGGTGAAGAAAAGAGCTCAACACATTTCAAAAGGCATCTTAATAGAACAAAGTAGAGTATTATATGAAATGTCCAAAAACTGGAGCAAGAAAACTAAAAGAGAAGAGCACACTTGGATTTTCTCTAACAGAAAGAACTGAAGAAAAATTCAACCCTTGTGTTGCTATAGTTGAAGGATTCTGTGAGCAAAATATTGAACAATTAAGGAAGCATCAAAAGAAGATGAAAGTAATTCACAGTCACAATACTGGAAAAAAAAATGTTCCTATCAAGAGGTAGCATATGATTGTAAATACATGGTACTGAAGGGATAAGTCCAAGTTGCACTTAATGTGTTAGTGAAAACAAGTCTCCAGGAATTGACTAAATGCCAGTTGGGATGTCTCAACAAATGAATGCAATGCTGGAAGCACTCAGTCATCTATGCCAAGAAATAGGGAAGAAAGCTACCTGGCCCATTGACTGAAAGTGATCTATAATCGTGCCCAGTTGAAGGACAATGACCCAAAAGAATGGGGAAATTATTGAACCATACCATTCACTTCATATGCAATTAATATTTAGATTAAAGTAATTCAAATCCAGTTGCAGCTGGACATACAGGGCCTAGCCAGAAAATCACACAGAATTCAGAAGACAGCATGGAAGGAAGAATATCATTGCAGATGCCAAATGGACCCTGGCTGAAAGCAGTGAATACCAGATGAGATGTTTACCTGTGTTTTATTGACTATGCAAAGGCATGTGATTGTGTAGATCATAACATTACAGATAACATTGCAAAGAATGGGAATTCCAGAACACTTCATTGTGCTCATGAGGAACCTGTACTTAGACCAAGAAGCAGTCATTTGAAAAGAACAAGAGTATACTGTTGTTGTTGTTAGGTGCTGTGGAGTCATCCCTGACTCATAGCGACCCTATGCACAGCAGAACAAAACACCGCCCGGTCCTGCACCAGTTCCATGATCCTTGAGCCCATTGACCCCACCACTGTGTCAATCCATCGCGTTGAGGGTCTTCCCCTCTTTTGTCAACCCTGCACCTTACCAAGTATGACATCCTTCTCCAGGGAATGGTCCTTTCTGACAACATGACCAAAGTAGGTGAGATGAAGTCTGGCCATTTTACATGGTTTGAAATCAAGAAAAGTGTATGTCAGGGTTGTGTCCACTCTCCATATTTATGCAATCTGTATGCTGAACAAATAATCCCAGAAGCTGAACTATATGAAGGAGAATGTAGAATCAGGATTGGTGGAAGACTCATTAACAACCTGTGATATGTAGATGACACAGTCTTGCTTGCTGAGAGTGAAGAAGACTTGAAGCACATACTGATGAAGATATAAGACTGCAGCCTTCCCTATGGATTACACCTCAACATAAAGAACATAGAATTCCTCACAACTGGACCAATAAGCAAAATTGCAAGACATGGGGAAAAGTTAATAATCGCCAAGGATCTCAGTTTATTTGGATTCACAACTGATGTCCATTGAAGCAGCACTCATGAATCAAGCAATATTTTGCTCTGGGAAAATCTGCTACAAAAGATTTAGAGTGTTAAAAAGGAGAGATATCACTTTGGGGACTTAAGTGTGCCTGACTCAAGCCATGGTATTTTAAATCACCTCAGATACATGTAAAAGCTGAATGATGAATAAGGTGGTCCAAAGAAAAATTGATACATTTGAATATGGTATAGGTGAAGAATATTGAAAATACCATGGGCAGTCAGAAGATGAACAAGTCTATTCTGAAAGAAGTACAGCCAGAAACCCCTCAGAAGAAAGGATAGCAAAGCTTTATCTCTCGTAATTTGGACATGTTGTTGAGAAAAACCCATCCCTGGGGAAAGACATTGTAGAAGGTCTGTGTAGCTTGTCAGCTAGAAGTTCCCTTGCCTGTACATAGAGTCAGTTCTTTCATATTTTCCCATTGTGAGCTCTGATCACATTGTCATTTTCAGCATTAGCTCAGGAGTAAAACCTTTGACAAAGCAGTCATCTTTGAAAGAAAGTTTAATTTGACTGCTAACCAGAAGGCTAGTGGTTCAAACCTACCAACCACTCCTCAGAAGGAAGGTTGGGCAATCTACTTCCATAGTTATACCACCTCCGAAACCCAAGGAAGGGTCGCTATGAGTCGGATTAGACTCCACAGTAGTGAGTTTGGGTTTTTTTTTTTTTTTTTTTTTTAGTCCTTGCCTTGCCTGAACATTAAAACCGCAAATGTTTCATTAAAAATCTTACATTCAAGCCACGTGCCATTCTAATTCAATGTAAATCTGTAGTGGTGAGACAAAGACATCAATTTTTGGAAACTTCCTAGATGAGTCCAATATGAAGTCAAAGTTCAGGGCTGGTTACGTACATCCTAATACATAGCCTGTATATACCAGTCTGTTAGATACAAAATTAGTCAGGGTAATATATAAGGATGATGATAAGGATGAATATTGTAAGTACATAAAAATGGAACTGTGCATTTTATCAGGAAGCTTAGGGCTTAGTTGAGAATATATAAAAGGTTCCACAGTTATAACAGGATTTAACCACACAGATTGACATATCCCAGAATATTCCCACTCCCCCATTAAAGATGTCACAAAGGGAGCCATGTTCAGTTATGAAAACCCAAGATTGCAACACTTGAAAGCCACAAAAATCATGTAACCAAACGGCAAAATTTCTGCTTGATGATATTGGGTTTTGTCATCTTTTCCAACCCGCACATCGGAAAAGATGACACAAGGGTTGAGATCAGGCTGTTCTGCTCAGGAGCTTCGACAGCACTCTCTTGATGTCCCTGTTCCTCAGGGTGTAGATGAAGGGGTTCAACATGGGGGTGACCACGGTGTACATCACTGATGTCACTGCATCCTTTCGGGCAGAAGATGACACAGCTGAACTGAGGTGCACTCCAAGGCCTGTTCCATAAAATAAGCAAACAACTGACAAGTGAGAGCCACAGGATGAAAAGGCTTTATGTTTCCCACCTGAAGATGAGATTCTCAGAATGGAGGAAACGATTCGCATATAAGAGAAAAGGATCCCTGAGACTGGAATACCACCGTAGATGGCAACAATACAATATACTAAGATGTCAATGTTGAAAGTGTCAGAACAGGCAAGTTTAAAGAGTTGAGGAGAGTCACAGAAGAAACTAGGAATTTCCACTTCTTTGCAAAATGTTATCTGTGACACAAAGGACAGTTGTAGCTGGGAGTACAAAAGGCTGAAAAAAAAAGATACCAAAACTAGCAAGCCACAGCGGCGGGGGTTCATGATGACTGTGTAGTGAAGAGGGTAACAGATGGCCACAAGCCGGTCATAAGCCATCACAGTCAATAAGAGACTATCCAGACATGCAAAGAGATAAAAAAATGAAACCTGTGTCAGGCAACCCACATAAATGATGGATTTGCTTTCTGTCTGGATGTTCACCAGCATCTTGGGGACTGTGGTAGAAGTGACACCAATGTCAGCCAAGGACAGGATGGAGAGGAAGAAGTACATGGGAGTGTGGAGGTGATGGTCAGAGCTGATGGTCAGGATGATTAGGAGGTTCCCAGCCACTGTGATCAGGTACATGGACAGGAACAGCCCAAAGAGGAGGGGCTGCAGTTCTGGATCCTCAGAAAGGCCCAGGAGGAGGAATTCTGAGACACCTGTTAGATTCTGTGGCTCCATGTGCCTGAGATTTTGGACAAAGAAAAGAGAATTGATAAGAGGAAATAAATTAGCAGGCTATCTACACAATGTCTGCATTTTGACTTCAAGAAATTCCTAATTAAACCATGTAAACACACTAGTATTCACACATGAGGACCTAATACCTCAGGATCTTCAGCAATTTCACTACTAAGTCATATTGAACCCTGGCACTGTACTTCTCTGAACTCATTCCTCATTGTTTCTGTGCTGTTCACAATTTCTGTACACATTCAGTTTAGAGACATTGGGATACAGAATGTTAGAATGGAAAAGACATTCTAACAAATCCATAGAAGAAGAAGCATAGCAGACCTCTTTATGAAGGAAACATATGCAATAAGAAATACCCTTCTTCTAAGAGGAAAATCATTTCAATTAAAGGACACTAAACATCACTTGCAGTCCCTGGGTAGGAAAATGGTTAATCCACTTGGCTGCTAAACAAAAGGAGCCAGAGTGCACCCAGAGGTGCATTGAAAGAAGGGTCTCCTAATCTACTTCCAAAAAAGCAGTCATTGCAAACCCCATGAAGGAAACGTCTACTATGACTCACACTTTATTTTAGTTATTTATTTTATTTAGCAGAGGGATAATACCCTTGATTTGGAAAATTTATAAAACAACCAAGAAAGGGATAGAACCACATTTTAAAAATTAAAAATACAAACACAAAAAAATACAGAAGACCACAATAAGTACAGGGTCTTAGCCTAGAAAGACCAGGTAAATGAAAAGGCAGTGTGGGAGGTCAGGGATGTATAGGGCTATGTGTCTTGTGTCTGGTGTCACACTACTCAGATTAATATCTGGCTTCAAACTCTTCTGGTGATGACCTGGTAGAAGTTACAAAATAGTTGTTCCTTGTCTCTTCTGTGACATGACAGTACAGTGGGTTTCTTTTTTCTGGGTGAGGTCGTGCAGAGAAAGGGAACAAGTTACAGAAAAAAATTACTCACATCATACTCTCAAAACCAAAAAAAAAACCTCACTGCAGTCAAATGGATTCAACTCATAGCAACCCCTCCTTGGGTTTCCGAGGCAATATCTCTATGGAAGTAGATTGCCTGATCTTTCTTCCAAAGAATGGCTGGTGGGTTTGAACTGCCAGCCTTCTGGTGAGCAGTGCTCTGGACAGCCTTAAATAGGCATTCATGATATTGTGGTTACAGTCACCAAACTTATCATTATCATTATCATTATCATCACTTACTAGATTGATTTCCCCCACACAAGGTGACTTTTTGCGGTTTGGGGGAAGGTGAGAGGGATCTATTTCCTGCTCTGGTGAGGAAATGCATACAGGATCTAGAATCAATGTAAAAGAAATAAAAACTCTAAATGAACTTTCCTGGGCCTCTACCTGGACTAGAAATGGAAACATTATGTGCCTCTGAGCGGAAATTTAAGGAGCTCTAGTAGTATAGGGGTAAGGTATTTGGTTGCTAACCAGAACGTCAGTGGTTCAAACCCACCTACTGTTCTCTGGGAGAAGATGAGGCTATCTACTTCCCTAAAAATTGACAGCATTGGAAATCCAATGAGGGTCGCTATGAGTCAGAATTGACTTGATGGCAGTGGGTTTTGTTTTGGTTTGGAGCTGAAAATTTGCACTTCACAGTGCCCCCACTGGCCATCTTAAGTGTTCAGCTTGTCCAGAAAAAGAGGAAACAATGCTCCCATTATCCCCTCAGAGTAGACTGTCTCCCACCACACTCACTGTTTTGCGATGGATGTCTGCTACTGCATGAGCAAGTACAGAGTGTCTACCTGGTATGTAGGCAATGAGGGCTGAGGCTCCTTCCCCAGACCTAGCAGGAAGATAGATTCAGACATGTGCTTCCTGGAGAAGATGACCACTCTAGATGAGGGCACAGGTTTGGAGCTAGCTGGACTGGGACGGGCAAATTGAAGGCCTGGAAGACATAAGCAGGTTATTTACAGTACTACGGCTTTGAGAGCTAAATGCCCAGGGCTCACAATTAAACAAATTGGTCATAATATTCCAATCTCTGTGGGCTAGTTAATATTAATGAAAAAGGATGAGAAGATAATGAATGTTCCTGGCATCTGGGCCATCCCATTCTAAGACGGAATTCTGTATATATTTCTAATTTCTAACTTCCAAGTTGTACAGATCGTAAAATAAAAATCAGATACTTTTCCAGTTTTTTCAATGAAAAAAAAAAACATTGTATGATTATGTATTCCCATGACCATTGAACTATGCACATATTTTAAGAAGAACACTGTACCAGCATTAGAGGAAGACCCATTAACAACTTGTGATACATAGATAACATACACTTTCTTGCTGAAAACTCATTTTCTGTATTGATTTTTTTAAAATATCCTAAATTTTTAAATATCATGTTGTATATCTTATTAATTATTAAATATCATGTTGTATATCATATTAAAGCAGCTCTGGTGTTGCCTAAGACATACGACTGCTAACAAGAAGGCTGTGGTTCAAATCCAGCAGCCAGTCCTCAGAAGGAAGGTTGGGAAATCTACTTCCATAGCGGTACTGCCGCAGAATCCCAAGTAGGGGTTGCTGTGAGTTTGGATCAACTTGACAGCAGTGAGTATATATATATATATATATATATATATATATATATATATATATCATATTAAATGAAAAAAATAAAAATGCTCCACAGAAAATTCATGACATAGACACATACAAGTCCTATTTTACCCTACTTATTTACACAGGTAGTGATACTCCATTCAGTAGGCAACTAGTAAATATTTAAACTGCTAACTCAACTTACCATATATCTTCCATGGTGACTCAAGCTGGAGAGCTTGGAAAAGTACAACTTAGTCTCATTCATCTCTCTGGTTCTCCTGGAAATCCCAAAAAGGATGAAAGCACAAGCAGGAAGGAACTCAGGTATTGCACAGATCTTGATATGAAATTCACACAATTTTCTTCTTGTAAAGGATAAGAGTAATACCAATATCAGCAAACACAGGAAATTAATCAAGTAATTTAGAAATAACTCATTTAAGATTTGTGTCTTTATTGAGAAGATCCTACTTTCCTTCCTATAGCCTTTGCTTGGTATTTGGGATATAGTACAATGGGAATTTGTCCTTCTTGATCATTTGAATGGCACCACCATTTCCAAATTTTCCCTTTAATTGATATGTGTTGGTATATTAGAAAACAAGAGATTGTTGCATACTTGTTTGGTAACTTGATACTTTGTCTACTTCAGGGATCTTCACTAGGCTGTGATTAATGTGTTACCCAGGGCTGCAGGCATCTCAAGGCTTGGCTGGGACAGGATTCATTTCCAAAATCACCTATGTAACTGTAACAGGATTCAATCACTCTCAAGTGATTTACCAGAAGTGTCCTTCAGCGTCTAGCCACATGGACTTCTCCATGAAGCAACTCACAACACAGCAGTTGGCTGGATTCAAAGAGAGTCAGTAGTAGATGAACAAATATCAGCAACATGAAAGTCAGTGTCTTTCTGAACCCTAAACTTGAAGGTGGCATTGCCTTACTTTTGCCCTATTTTATCATTTCAAGCAAGTGACCTGGTCCTGACCATACACACGGGGAGGGGATTGCACAGGAACATGAAAACCATTAGTTGTGTGTCACTAGGAGAGTCATAGATGGTACTCCATCAGGTTATTGGGCTCCAAGTCATAACCATAACATTCCATACCCTCAATAAAAGTTCCCTGTGGAACAATTGGCAGATGAACAGATTTACCTCTGCATTAGATACTTCTGCACACTCTGCAATGCTACTCTCAGCTATGTAGACATGATAGGTCTTCTTGGCTTATCTTATGTGGACATACTTCTGAGATAATGGGGCTAAGTTCCACACCACCACACTTAAGTACAAATTGCAATAAAGTGAGTCACAAAAGTATTTTGGTTTCCCAGTGTATGTAAAAATTATGTTTACATCATAGTATAGTCTACTAAGTGTGCAATAGCAATATGTAAAAGTTTGGAATATTGTGAGAATTGCCAAAATGTGACCCAGAGACATGAAGTGAGCATAAACTGTTGTAAAAATAGTACCAATAGATTCAATAGACACAGGGTTGCCACAAACATTCAATTTGTAAAAAAGGCAATATCTGTGAAGCACAATAGAGAAAAACAATAAAATCAGGTATACTTCTACCAACAGAGACCCTCTATTGACATCATGCTGTGCTACAGTCATTGTGTGCCATAATTCAAGAAATATTACCAACAACTTTGATTTTGGCTGAAGTGGAAAGGATTCACTTCACTGCAGGACGTAATTTTCCTCAGATTTCTTTGTATCCAGAACTCTTGAAGTCTTTAATAAAATGTGCTTTTGGACTCTCATGGTTTTTTTTTTTCTTCCTATTTGATAATGGGCAGGGATCCAGGTAAGGGGAGAGATGCAGGTCCCACCCCCAAGAGGCAGGAAACTGAGGAAAGAAAAGCCAGGGGACAACAGACTGAGCAGCAGGATCCAGGTAAGGGGAGAACAGAGAGGTTTCAAATAACTAAAGAAGCAAACTTGTCTGTCACTTTGTCATACTGTGGTGGCTTGTGTGTTGCTGTGAGGCTTGAGGCTGTGCTACCAGTGTTTCAAATGTGAATAGGATTGCACATCATGCACAGATTTGAACACAGCTTACAGACTGAGACAGACCAGAAAGAAGGAAGAAGCCATTCACTTCTCAAATAACTGGACAGGGAAAGCTTTATGGATAGCAGAGAAGCACTGTCTGATATATCACCACACAACTTTATGAATAGCCCAGAAACATTGACCAATGCACTGTAGGAAGATGAGCCCCTTTGGTTGGAAGTCTCTCAAAATGTAATGGGTAAAGAGCTGCCTCATTAGAGTAGAATGAATCTTAATGATACAGTAAAGCTTTCAAGACCTTCATTTGCTAACTTGGCAAGACTCAAATTGACAAAAAACCGCTGCAAACATCCATTAATAATTGAACATGGAATCTATGAAGTATGAATCTAGGAAAATGGGAAGTAGTAAAAAATGAAATGGAATGCATAAAGATTGATATCCTAGGCATTAGTGAGCTGAAATGGACTGGTTTTGGCCATTTTGAATCAGACAACCTTATGATCCACTATGCCGAGAATGACAATTTGAAGAGGTATGGTGTGGCATTCATCATCACAAAGGATGTTTCAAGATCTGTCTTGAAGTACAATGCTGTCAGTGATGAGATAATAACCATACACTTACAAGGAAGACCAGCTAATAGGACCATTATTCAAATTTACACACCAACCACCAAAGCCTAAGATGAGAAACTTGAACATTTTTATCAACTGCAGTTTGAAATTGACCAAACATGCAATCAAGATGTGTTAATTATCACTGGCAAGTGGAATGCAAAAGTTGGAATCAGCGAGTTCCGGTAAGATGGTGACATAGGCAGAAAGACTGCACCGACCCTCTTCAACAAAGAAAAGGGGAACCAATTAGCATAGATACAGAAGATAATCCTGGACCCCTGAGCCTTGAAGGGAAGGATATAGAAGTAGACTAAACTCCAACAAGCAGAAGAATTTGCATGAAAATATGAAAAAAAGGAGACATACAGGGCTGTGGTCTGGCAGCAATCCTGATGGCACAGACAGCTTGAATATTGCCAAGTGGTGGTAGGACCTAAGAATTAACCTAAAAATCAGCACTGCTAGCCAGGGACTGCAAGGAGGACTGCTCTAGTGGCTGGGGAATGAAAGGGGAGGGAGGGATGAGGATGGTGGGCTAAGCTGTGGACTTTAGTCTGTCCAGAGGGTGAAGCATTTTTAATGTTTACAAGCGGCTTGACCATTTGGGATATTTAAAGCAACAGTGTTCTCCCAGATTCCAGGGGTTTAAGAACAGGCTCCACTTGCCAGTAACACCAAGGACATTCTGGACCCAGACAACTAGAAAGGTGTGACATTCCCACTGTTACTCTTATACACCACATCCTCTTGGTGAATGAAGGTGTGACTATATCCCACTACCACCCACTTTCCAGGCCTGCAGGAATTCCATCCAAGTCTGTGTGCTCTGATGGAGCCTGGGTGCCCTGCCCTGCCCTCCCCCATTTTTTTCTTTTATTTCTTTTCTTTTTTCTATTTTTTAGATTGCTTGTATTTGTCTGTTTTAAAAATGCTATTATTATTATTACTTTTGTGTCTTTTACTAGTATTCGTTATTCTTCCCCTCCTAGATCCTAGTTTTCAGCTTTTCTTTTTCTTTTCAATGTTCTTGATTGCATTTTTCTTTTTTCTTTCTCATGGTTAACATTGTTTCTTGTTTTTCTTTTTGCATTTTTCCAACTTTCTCTTCATTATTCTCCTTCAATACCTTTTTTCTCTTATTGCCATATCCCCAGATATTGCAGGTTTTCTTTTTTTTTTTTCCTTCTTCTTTCTCCCCTTATTCTTTTTTTGGTTACTGTTGTTGTGTGATTACATGGTGTACATTTTGTCCATGTGCTTTTACATTTTTGATGGTTATTTAATTATTCTTTTTGTCTAATGGAGTGGAAGACAACAACAGTCCCTGTACAACAAAACTATACCCACACCTCCTACAACTTCACTTTTTGAGTGAAAGCCACCACTTCCTTCTCCACCAATGGACCAATGATAAAAATAAATAAATAAATAAATAAATAAAAATAAAGAAAAGCCTGAATCACCCTTGGATGCTCTTCACGGTTAACAGAGAACTAAATACAACAATGCCATGATGTCTCACAGACAACAGACCATCACAGTCCACACAAAGAAGCAAAATTAAGTGGTAGAAACAAGGGAGCAAAATACAGAGCCAGAATGCATCCCTGAGAAAGAAGCAGTATTGGAAGTCCCTGAAAAGGAATTCAAAAGAATTATATTTAGTCATTTTCAAAGGATTGAGAGACAGAACAAGGAAAACACTGACAAAACCCTAGAAGAATTTAGGAAGAAAATTCAAGAACAAAATAAATGAAGAATTAGAAATGATTCTAAATCTACGGATAGAAATTCAGAAGATTAATACTAAATTGTCAGAAATAGATAGCACATGAAAGGGCAAAGGAGTAGAATTGATGAAATGGAAGATAGAATCAATGATATTGAAGACAAATACTTGAATACAGCTTTGGAAAGGGACCAATCAGAAAAAAAAAAAAAAAATCAAAACAAAATGAAGAAAGCCTAAGGTTCATGAGGGATGCCCCAATAGGAATAACTTATGTGTCATTGGAATTCCAGAACAGGAAGAGAAAAATAAAACCAGTGAGAAAATTGTCCAAGATTTGTTGGAGGAGAACTTCCCTGATATAATGACACATGAGAATATATCCATTCAGGAAGTCCAACAAACCCCAAACAAGATAGACCCCAAAACAAAATAACCAAGACATATCATCATCAAACTCATCAAAACCAAAGATAAGAAAGAATCCTGAAAGCAGCACAGGAAAAAAGCAAATAGCTACTTACAAAGGACAACCAGTAACAAATAAGCTCTGATTTCTCAGAAACCATGCAAGTGAGAAGGCAATGGGATGGCATATATAAAACCCTGAAAGAGAAAAAATTTCAACCAAAAATTATGAACTTGGTAAAATTGTCCCTCAAATACGATGGTGAAATTAGGAGATTTCCAGATAAGCAGAAGCTAAGGGAATTTCTTAAAAGCAGACCAACCTTACAAGAGATACTAAAGGTAGTCCTTTGAACAGAGAACCAAAAATAGCAAATAACAACCGACCATTAATACACAAGATGACATAACCCAGAAACCACAGCTATGAACATATCCAAAGTAAAATGAGCTTATAAAATTGTAAACAGGGAAGCAGAGACATCAATTGGCACGTGAGGACAACTACAAACCAAAAAGAGAGAAAATACCGTTACCGTGTAGGTATAGAACTTATAAACGGTGAGGAAGTCAAGAGAGTTGTAAGATAGAACGGACTGTTCTAATCTCAGGGAGAAAATTATAAATCACAGGGTAATCTCAAAGAAAAATTATAAACCTCCACATCACAATTAAAAAACAGGACAAGCAGAAGAACTAGATGGTGCCTGGCTACCAGTGTCATCCACTTAGAAGGAGATCTCTGTAGGAGATCCTTGATAGAGAGGGAGAACAATGTGGAACAAAACTCAAAATCATTTGGAGGGAAAAAAAGGGAGGGGACCAGGTTTGCTGGTCCGATAGAGCCTGGTGGAACCACTGAGATTATGGCTCCTAACTGCCCTTCAGGTCTGGAATTGAACCTGTGGTTTCCAGTCAAACAAAAGACAGGCACATGAGTTGAACATTTTCATCAAGTAGATACTGTCCTTGGAGAGAACAATCATGGGAGAAAGAGAGGCTGCTTATGCACAGGGAGACAGCTCAGAGGGCAGGAGTCCATGGAGGGATGGACACGGGGAAGAGGTAACTATGGGGAAGAATTGGGAGGGGAGCTGTTGCATTGTGGTAAACTGTGGTCAATGTCATAAGACAAAGTATATGTGAACTATTGTGTGGAAAGTGATTTTGCTCTGTAAATCTTCACCCAAATCACACACACACACAAAAGGGACAAGCACAAATATTCAACAAATACTAAAACAACAGCAACAAAGGAGATGATAACATGATTAATAAACATAATGAGGTCAGCACAGAAAATAATATGGAACAAAGAAACCAGGAACAGCATGAAAAAAACACATAACAAAATGACAGCAACCAGTTCATACTTGTCAATAATTACACTGAATATTAATGGATTAAATGCACCACTCAAGAGATGGAGAGTTTCAGATTGGATAAGAACACAAAGCCCATCAATATGCTTCTTAAAAGACACACACCTTACAGACAAACACAAAAGTAGACTAAAAATCAAAGGTTGAAAAAAGATATATCAAGCAAATGGCAACCATAAGAGAGCAGGAGTGGCAATATTAATTTCTGATCAAATTGACTTTAAGACAAAAACCACCATACAAGACAAGGAAAAACATTATTTAATGATTAAAGGACTAATTGAACAAGAAGATATAACCGTAATATGTATCTATGGACCCAATGAGAGAGCCACAAAATACATAAATCAGACTTTACAAGAGCTGAAAAGTCAAATAGATGACTCCACATTCATGGTGGGAGATTTTAGTACACCACTTTCAATGAAAGATAGAACAACTGGAAAGAAACTCAATAAAGATGCAGAAGAGCTAAACAATACAATCCACCAACTTGACCTTATAGACATCTACAGAGCACTTCACCCAACAACAGCTCAATATACATTCTTTTCCAGTGCATATGGAACATTTTCCATGATAGACCATACGTTAGCCCATAAAGCAAGCAATAATAAATTTAAAAACATTGAAATACTGCAAAGCATCTTCTCAGATCATAATGCTATCAAATTAGAAATCAACAATAGGAAGATCAATGGAAAAAGAGTAAACACATGGAAACTGAACAACACTCACTTTGAGAAAGATTGGGTAAGAGAAGAAATACATATTGAAATTCTTGAATTAAACAATAATGATAACATAACATACCAAAATCTTTGGGACACAGCAAAAGTAGAGATAAGAGACTAATTTATAGCAATACATGCACACATCAAAAAAGAAGAAAGAGCCAAAATGAACAATTTAAACCAATACCTCCAAAAATTAGAGAAATAACAGCAAGAAAAGCCCACAGTCACCAGAAGAAAGGAAATAATCAAGATTCGAGCAGAAATCAATGAAACCGAAAATAGAAGGGCAATAGAAAAAATAAATAAGACCAGAAATTGGTTTTTAGAAATGATCAATACAATTGACAAACCACTGGCAAATTTAACAAAGGAAAAGAGAGAGAGAATACAAACAACATGAATGAGAAACGAAATGGGTGACATCACAGCAGAACCAACTAAAATAAAAAGGATTATATCAGGATGTTATGAAGAACTGTACTGCAACAAATTTGAAAATCTGGAGGAAATGGACAGTTTTCTAGAAACACACCGCTTACCTAAACTAACACAGACTGATGTGGAAAAGTTGAACAGGTCCATCACAAAAGAAGAAATTGAACAGGTCATAAAAAAAAAAATTACCAACTAAATACAGTCCTGGCCCAGATGTTT
>NW_006922578.1:142567-144730 GCF_000298275.1 Orycteropus afer afer
CTTACCAGGGACACAAAAGACCTCTACAAAGAAAACTATATATAAAAAAAAAAAAAAATATTTCAAGAAATCATAAGAGATCTACGTAAATGGAAGAAGATCCCATGCTCGTCGATAGGAAGATTGAACATTGTGAAAATGACAGTTCTACCAAAGCAATCCATACATTCAATGCAATCCCAATCCAGATCTCATCACCATTCTTTAGGGATATGTAAAAAAAACAATCACCAACTTTATCTGGAAAGGAAAGAGACTTCGGATAAGAGAAGCACTATAGAAGAAGAAAAACAAAGTAGGAGGTCTCACACTGCCAGATCTCGAAACCTACTATACAGCCACAGTAGTCAAAACTGCCTGCTATTGGTTTAATGACAGAAACATAAATCAATGGAATAGAAGTGAGAACCCAGAAGTAGATCTATCGACCTATAGTCAGCTGATCTTTGACAAAGGCCCAAAATCCATTAAATGGCAAAGAGAATGTTTGCTTAATAAATGGTGCTGGCAAAAGTGGAGATCCTTTTGCAGAAAAAAATGAAATGAAATCTGTACCTCACACCATACACAGAAATGAACTCCAGATGGGTCAAAGACTTAAATGTGAAACCAAAAATATAGAGTTCCTTGAGGAAAATCTAGGGGAAAATTTAGGGGCCATAATATATGGCATAAATAGAGTAACAATCATAATTCAAAATGCACAAACCACATAAGAGACACCAGACGATTGGGACCTTCTAAAGATTAAATTTTTATGTGCTTCCAAAGACTTCTCCTAAAGAGTCAAAAGAGATCCAACAGATTGGGGAAAAAAAATGGTAATGTCATATCTGACAAGGGACATATCTCTAGAATTTATAGAAAACTCTAATACCTCAATAACAAAAAGACAAACAATCCAATTAAAAACTGGGCAGAAGACATGAATAGACACTTCACCAAGTGGCCGATAAACATATGAAGAAATGCTCACAGTCATTAGCTATTAGAGAGATGCAAATCAAGACAACAATGAGATACCATCCTGCTCCAGCACTAGTAGCAAAGATCAACAAGACAGAAAATAACAAATGCTGGTGAGGTTGTGGAGAGATTGGGACTCTCATACACTGCTGGTGGGACTGTAAAATGGTACAACCATTGTGGAAAACAGTATGATGATTCCTTCAAAAGTTGGAAATAGAAATACCGTTTGACCCAGCCATTCCATTGATAGGTATATACCTTAAACAAGTGAGAGCCATGAAAAAACAGATATATGCACACCCATGTTCATCGCAGCTCTATTTACATTACCCAAAAGATGGAAACAACCTAGGCGTCCATCATCTGAGGAATGGATAACCAAACGATGGTACATACACACAATGGACTACCATGCAATGCTAAAGAATAATGTAGAATCTGCAAAACACTGCATAACATGGAAGAATTTGGATACATTATGCTGAGTGAAATAAGTCAATCACAAGAGGACTAATATTTTATTAGTCTGTTATTGTGAAAATTAAGGAAAGGTTTATCTATAGAAGGAAATTTTCTTTTTTGGTTACCAGGGATGAGACGGGAGGGGAGGGAATGCTGTTAGATAGATAGAGATAAGTATGGATTTGAGTGAAGAGAAGGGCAATGTACCAAATGTGAGTGACCAATATAGCGGTGTTGAGGAAGAGATAGTCATAGGGAGGTACATGGGAGGTACAGACAACAAAGATAAACCCTTTTGCACCTATGGTAAGAGGTCTCACACTGCTGGATCTCAAAACCTACTATACAGCCACAGTAGTCAAAACTGCCTGGTATTGGTTTAATGACACAAGTAGACCAGTGGAATAGAATTGAGAACCCAGAAATGGGTCCATCAACCTAAGGTCAGTTGATCTTTGACAAAGGGCCAAAATCCACTAAATGGGGAAAACAATGTTTTCTCAATAAATGGCACTGGCAAAACTGGATATCCATTTCAAGAAAAATGAAACAAGATCTGTACCTCACACCATACACAAAAACCAATTCCAAATGGATCAAAGACTTAAATGTGAAACCTAAAACTATAGAGTTCCTGAAGGAAAAACTAAGGGCAAATTTAGGGGTCCTAATATATGGCATAGTGGCTAAGGCACTTGACTGCTCACCAGAAGGCTGGCGGTTCAAACCCAC
>NW_006922578.1:144918-146888 GCF_000298275.1 Orycteropus afer afer
AAGGGACTTATCTCTAGAATTTATAGAAAACTCCAACACCTCAATAACAAAAAGACAAACAATCCAATTAAAAAATGGGCTGAAGACATGAATAGACACTTCACCAAGGAGAATATTCAAGGGGCCAACAAATATGTAGAAATTTTCACGATCATTAGTTATTAGAAAGATGCAAATCAAAACAACAATGAGATATAATCTTGTCCCGCACTAGTAGTAAATTTCAACAAGACAGAAAATGACAAATGCTGGCGAGGATGTGCAGAGATTAGGACTCTCATACACTGCTGGTGGGACTGTAAAATGGTACAACCACTGTGAAAAGCAGTACGGCAATTCCTTAAAAAGTTGGAGTTAGAAATAGCGCTTGACCCAGCCATTCCATTACTAGGTATAAACACTAAAGAGGTGAGAGCCATGACAAGAACAGACATATGCACACCCATGTTCATCACAGCATTATTTACAATAGCCAAAAGATGGAAACCACCTAAATGTCCATCAACTGAGGAATGGATAACCAAACTCAGGTACATACACACAATGGAATAATATGCAACCCTACAGAATAAACCAGAATCTGCAGAACACCACATAACATGGATGAACTTGGAGTACATTATGCTGAGTGAAATAGGTCAATCACAAAAGGACAAATATTGTATTAATCTGTTATTGTAAAAGTCAAGGAAAGGTTTATCTATGGAAGAAAATTTTATTTGTTGGTTACCAGAAGTGGGAGGGTAGGGTAGGGAACACTGTTAGATAGACAGAGATAAGTATTGATTTGGCTGAAGAGAAGGGCAATGTACCAAATGTTAGTGATCAATATGATAGCACTGAAGAAAAGAAAGACATAGATAGGTACATGGGAGGTACAGACAACAAAGATGAACCCTTTTGCACGTACAGAACTGCATTGTTAGTGAAGGCAAACATGGGTATACAGGTGGAAAATGGGTGGACAGGCTGAATTATTAGGTATGTCTATGAAGTGAGTTGTGTACCCAAGGCCGTGTATAGGATTGGAAGACAGTGGTCCTATAAGTTTATTTGTATGATCTGAATTCCCAGGTGTATAGTAGAGCTGACAATGGGCATATTTGGAGTCACTTATTGGTCACAGCCAGCTACCCAGAGGGACGAAGTAGTTAAACCTGTGGGCTCAGGACCATAGTCTCAGGAGAAATAAAGCTCAATTGGCATAACATACTACACAAAACAGTGTTCAACCTCCTACTTTGGCGAGTAGTGACTGGGATCTTAAAAGTTTGCAAGCCGCCATCTATATGCAATGAGGGGTCTCTTCTTGTCCAGAGCAAAGAAGAATGAAGAAAACCAAAAATTCATGGAAACAATTAGTCCTAGCAATTGGTACACCATGCAATCCTCAGCCTAAATGACTATGAGACCAGAAGAACTAGATGGTGCCTGGCTACCGCTGTCAACCACTTGGAGGGAGATCTATGTAGGAGATCCTGGATAGAGAGGGAGAATAATGTGGAACAAAACTCAAAATCATTCGGAGGAAAAAAAAAAAATAAGGGAGGGCAGGTTTGCTGGTCCCATAGAGCCTGGTGGAACCACTGAGACTATGGCCTCTAGCTGTCCTTCAGGTCTGGAATTTAACCCACACCTGTGGCTTCCATCCAAACAAAAGACAGGCTTATGAGTTGAACATTTACCTGAGGTAGATACACTCCTTGGAGCGAACAATCATGGGAGAAAGAAGGGCTGTTTAGGCACAGAGAGACAGCTCAGGGGACAGGCGTGCATGGAGGCATGGACACAGGGAAGAGGTAACTATCCAAAGGAAGTCGGAGGGGAGCTGTTGCATTGTGGTAAGTTGTAGTCAATAACATGAGACAAAGTGTATGTGAACTGCTGTATGGAAAGCAAATTTTCTCTGTAAATTTTCTCCCAAATTACAATAGAAGAAGAAGAAGAAGAAGAAGAAGAAGAAGAAGAAG
>NW_006922578.1:147958-152683 GCF_000298275.1 Orycteropus afer afer
GACCATCAACTGCTCAGTTGCAAATTCAACTTGAAGTTGAAGACAATTAAAACAAATCCACAAGAGGTAAAATATGACCTTGAATATATGCTTTCTGAATTTAGAGACCATCTAAAGAATAGATTTGATGCATTGAACACCAATGACTGAAAACCAGAGGAATTGTGGGATGACATCAAGAATATCATCCACGAAGAAAGGAAGAGGTCATTAGAAAGAAGAGGAAAGAAGGAAAGACCAATATAGATGTCAGAAGAGACTCTGAAACTTGCCCTTGAGCAGAAAGTAGATAAAGCAAATGGAAGAAATGACAAGATAAAAGACCTGAACAGAAGATTTCAAAAAGCAGTTCAAGCAGAAAAAGCCAATCAGTATAATGAAATGTGCAAAGACCTGGAGTTAGAAAACCAAAAAGGAAGAACATCCTCAACATTTCTCAAGCTGAAGGAACTGAGGAAAAAATTTAAGCCTCAAATTGCAATATTGAAAGATTCTATGGGCAAAATATTGAAGGATGCAGGAAGCATCAAAAGAAGATGGAAGGAATACACAGTCATTGAACCAAAAAAAAAAAGAAAAAAAAAACAAACTGGTAGATATTTATTCATTTCAGGAAGTTTAAGAACCAATGGTATTGAAGAAAGAAGTTGAAGATGAACTGAAGGAATTGACGAACAGCAAGTCTCCAGGAATTGATGGAATACCCATTGAGGTGTTTCAACAAATAGATGCCCCACTGGCGGCCCTCACTTGGTTATTGTAAGAGATTTAGAGGACAGCTACCTGGCCAACTGACTGGAAGAGATCCATATCTGTACCAATTCAAAGAAAGATGATCCCATAGAATGTGGAAATTATTGAACAATACCATTAATATTGCATGCAAGTAAAATTTTACTGAATATAATTCAAAAATGATTGCAGCAGTACATTGACAGAGAGCTTCCAGAAATGCAAGCTAGATTCAGAAGAGGACATGGAACAAGGGATATGATTTCTGATGTCCGATGGATCTTGGCTCAAATTAAAGGATACCAGAAAGATGCGTACTTGTCTTTTATGGACTATGTAAAATCATTTGATTGTGCAGACCATAAGAAATTGTGGGTAACATTAAGAAGAATGGGAATCCCAGAATACTTAATTGGACTCATGAGGAACCTGTACATACCTGGAGGCCATCCTTTGAACAGAGAAGGGGACACTGTATGGTTTAAAATAAAGAATGTGTCAGGGAGTGCTTTCACCATACTTATTCAATCTATATGCTGAGCAAATAATCTGAGAAGGTGGATTACATGAAGAAGAACATGGCATCAACATTGGAGGAAGAATCATTAACAACCTGTGATATGCTGATGACACAACTTTGCTTGCTGAAAGTGAGGATGACTTAAAGCACGTACTGATAAATATTGAAGAATACATTCTGCAGTATGGAATACATCTCAATAAAAAGAAAACAAAAGTCCTCGCAGCTGGACCTATAAGCAGCATCATGATAAATGGAGAAAAGATTGAAGTTGTCAAAGACTTCATACTGCATGGTTCTATAATAGACACCAATGCAAGCAGCAGTCAAGACATCAGATGATGCATAGCCCTGGGCAAGTCGGCTGCAAAGGACCTTTTCCAAGTGCTGAGCAACAAAGATGTCTTCTTGAGGACTGAAGTGCACCATGATATTTTCAATCACCTCATATGCATGTGAGAGCTGGACAATGAATAAGGAAAACTGAAGAATTGATGCTTTTGAGTTGTGGTGCTGGCGAAGAATGTTGAAAGTAACATGGAATGCTAAAAGCACTATCAAATCCGTCCTTGAGGAAGTGCAGGTCTAATGCTCCTTGGAAGCAGAAATGGCAATGACCAGACTTCCTTTCACCTACTTTGGTCATGTTATCAGAAGGGACCATTCCCTGGAGAAAGATGTCATGCTTGGTAAGGTAGAGGGTCGATGAAAGAGGGGAAGTCCCTCAATGAGATAGATTGACATTGGCTGTGACAATGGGCACAAGTATAACAAGGATCACGGAGCTGGCAAAGGACCAGGCAGTGTTTCATTCTGCTGTGCACAGGGTCGCTATGAGTCAGAGATGACTCAATGTCACCTAACAACAATTTCATAAATTGAAAGGGTAGTGTGTTGCACATTTTATATCCTACCCATATGGCTATCTGGGTAAGTCTTCTCTGTTCTGAATAACTCAGAGGTTGGCTTTTCGTTATTACATATGAAGAAAATTTGAATTCATCCCCAATGAAATTTAATATGGGCAAATGATGCTATTACTTATGCTTGGATGATGGCCAAGAGGAATGTAGGGGAGATTAAATGGCAGGAGACCAGATTGGAGAGGTAGAAGATAATCACTGAGAGCTTTTAGCATTCTTGGACAGTGACAAAAAATCATGATAAACATGGTGGAAATAGGGGATCAGGTTCTAGAGTCACTACCAAAGATGAGAGCAGAGAACAGGTGTATGAAAATCAAAGAGAGTTATAACCTGGTGGTAAAAAGAGAGATTTTCTTTGTGTTTTCCCCCTTCTTTCTCTGGATGAGTATTCTTAAGGGAAAAAGAAAGATATCACATTCCTTCATGCCCCTTTTATATGTTCAATGGAGGAATATCTATGTTCATTTTTTAATTAACTGTGTTATTTATAGAACTTATGAATCCCCACCTTTATTCTATGATGTTTATTCTTACATGTATGATTAAATGTTGAATACTACCCAAAACAAAACAAACCCACTGCCATTGAGTCAATCTTTACAGAAGTAGATTGCTTCATTTGCCTTCCACAGTGTAGGTGGTGGGTTTTAAAAGCTGACCTTTTGGTTAGCAGCCAAATACTCTACTCACTACACCACCAATGTTCCTTGTATTGAATGCTACCAAACCAGACTCACTGCTGTTGAGTTGGATCTGACTCATAACGACCCCTCCTTCGGTTTCCGAGGTGATATCACTACAGAAGTAGATTGCCCAACCTTCCTTCCAAGGAATGGTTGGTAGGTTTCTTCTTGTTAGCAGTCAAATGCATACTGCTGTTATGTGCCATTGAGTCGGACACTACTCATAGCGACTCCTTAGGATTACGAGGTGGTATCACTATGGAAGTAGATTGTTCAATCTTCCTTCTGAGGAGTGGCTAGTGGGTTTGAACTGCCAGCATTCTGGTTAGCTATCAAGTGCCTTAGGCACTATATTACCAGAGCTCCTCAAATGCATACTAGATCCCTTCAAATGTAAAAAAAGAAGCTCTGGTGGCATAGTGCCTAAGGCTTTTTGAATGCTAATCTGCTGAGGTTGGTGGTTCAAACCCAACAGCTGCTCCATGGAAGGAAGATGGGGCAATCTACTTCCATAAAGATTTAACACTTTGGGAAGCCAATGGGAGTCGCTGTAAGTTAGAATCGACTTGATGGTAGTAAATCAAAGGCAAATAATAGTAAAAACAAACAAACTATACCTATTGTTCTTTCAGTATTTCTTAAAGATCTCCATGGAGGGTATAATGCTTGAAGGAGGAATAAAAATACTGGATGTATGAATATCCAATTGTCTTCACCATTTTTTATAAGATATCGATAATTTATTCAACATTATAAAAACTAGAAATGGGAGAAATCTATTGTATTCCTACAGTAGATGCTGAATATACAGATACATGATAATCAGTCCCTACCTTGAACTGCACATGGTCTTCTTGTGCAAAGATAAATTACAATGATCGTCAGGATTCCCAGGTAAAGCACACATGGGGTACAAATAATTTTTAATGTCATCTGTGTTACATTAGATGAAAACAATGATGATATTTATATTTAGTGAATTCTTACCATGCATGGCATGCATTATCTCCTCAATCCTTACATGCTATATGTGAAATGATATTGAAAATGAAGAATCAAAAGACTTGAGAGTTAAATAACAAGTCCAAGTCTACACAGCTAATGAGTTAGAGGAGCTGATGTTGAAAATCAAATATTCTGCCAGCAGACCCATTAGTTGAACCATTACCAAAAGTCAGTTGCCATCAACTTGACTCTAACTCCTGGGGCTTCATGTGTGTCAGAGTGAAACTGTACTCCATAGATGTATGAATGGCTGATTTTTTAGAGGTATATCATCAGGATTTTCTTTCAAGGCACTTGTGGGTGGACATACACCTACCACATTTTGGTTAGCAGCAAGGCACAATAGACATTTGCAGCACCCAAGACTTCTGTGAACCATTACACTGGTCTATTCTTATGGTGACTATGTAAGAATCCATTTACTGATCCATTGTTATGTACTAAACACCGTTCTAATCAGTATTTCTGATTACCTCCCCTTAATCATTCTCTCAGTCAGCCCCAGGGTTACAGGTGAGGAGAGACAATGCAGGGACACCCAGAGTACCAGGCCAGAAAAGCAGGAGAAAGGGGATAAAAACCAGGAAGCCAGAGAGAAGAGCAATCAGCTCAAGGGATTAGGTGAGGAGAGGAAACTCAGGCCTGCCCAGAGTAGCAGGCCAGAAGAGCAGGAGAAAGGGAATAACAGCCTTGAACCTGGACAGAAGAGCAGTCAGCCCCAGGGATACAGGTGAGGAGAGACAACTCAGGGATGCCCAAAGAAGCAGGCCAGAAGGGCAGGAGAAAGGGGATTAAAAGCCAGGAAGCCAGACTGAGGAACAGTCAGCCACAGGGACCCAGGTGGGGGTGATACGAGAGG
>NW_006922578.1:164549-192713 GCF_000298275.1 Orycteropus afer afer
CAAGAATGACCAGACTTCGTCTCACCTATTTTGGTCATGTTGTAAGAAGGGACCATTCCCTGGAGAAGGATGTCATGCTTGGTAGGGTGGAGGGTCGGCGAAAGTTGGGGAGGCCTTCAACGAGATGGATTGACCTGGTGGCCGCAATGGTGGGCTCAAGTATAGCAGGGATTGTGGGGCTGGCGTGGGATCGGGCAGTGTTTCGTTCTGCTGTACATGGAGTTGCTATGAGTTGGAAACGACTCGACAGCACTTAACGACAACAACAACAATCATTCTCTCAGTTCAGTGCTTTGGTTATTACAACTATAAACCCACTGCCACTGAGTTGATTCCGACTCACATCATCCCTATACTACAGAGTAGATCTGCCTCATAGGGTTCCAAAAGCTGTAAATCTTTATGGAGGCAGACTGCCACATCTGCCTCCTGCAGAGCAGCTGGTGGGTTTGAACTGCTGGCCATTTTAGTTATTGGTGGAACACTTTAACCACTGTGCCACCATATCTTCTGATGAGTACATTAAACAGAAAGAGGTTTTATATTATTCCCCAGGTCACAGTTTGTCATTTCAAGTTGTTTTGAGTTTCTGGATTGCATACTAAAAAGTAATTTTATTAAAGATGGACAAGCTCCCATTTAATATTAAAGTAGCATCTGATCTAACATATACAGCATTATATTTAGTGGGTATAATGATTAGGGAAGATTGTTGCTGCAAGTTTCCATTGATGTGGTTCCAAATCTTAGTGACCCTATGTATAGCAAAATGAACATTGACAGGTCCTGCATAATGGTCACAATTGTTGTTGCTTGAGCCTATTTTTACAGCCACTGTGTCAATCCATGTCACTAATGGTCTTCCTCTTTTTCACTCATCCTCTACTTTACAAAACACAATGTCCTTATTCTATGTCATGGATTGAATTGTGTGCCCCCCTAAAAATGTGTCAACTGGGTTGGGCCATGATACTCAAAGGTTTGTCAGTCATGTTGTTGTTAGGTGCCGTAGGGTCAGCTCTGATTCATAATGACCCTATGTACAAGAGAGCAAAACACTGCCTGGTCTTGGGCCATCTTCCCAATCCCTTCCATTCTTGCCTTTCCTTTTAATTACTGTGTAAATCCATCTCATTGTGGGTCTTCTCCTTCTTCTCTGACCTTCTATTTTATCAAGCATGATATACTTCTCCAGGAAATGGTCACTTGTGGCACCATGACCAAAGTAAGTGAAATGAAATCTGGCCATTCTTACTCCAATGGAGCACTGCAATGCCACTTCTTCCAGGACTTACTTGCTCATTCTTTTGGTGGTCCATTGTATTTTCAGTGTTCTTCTCCAACACCATGAGTCAAAGGCATCAACTCTTCTTCCATCTTCCTTATTCAGTGGCCAGCTTTCACATGCATATGAGGTTATTGAAAACACCATGGCTTGGGTTGGGTAACTTTAGTCTTCAAACTGACATATTGGCCCTTCAACACTTTAAAGAAATCTTTTGCAGCAGATTTTCCCAATGTAATATGGCCTCTGAATTTTTTTTTTCTCCTTTTGTAGTGATGTTGCTTATTGACCCAATTGTGAGGATTTTCGTTTTCTTTAGATTGAGATGCAATCCATACTAAAGACTGTAATCTTTGATCTTCATCAGTAACTGCTTCAAGTCACCTTCACTTTCAGCAAACAAGATTGTGTCATCTGCATCTCACAGGCTTAATGAATCTTCCTTCAATGCTGATGCTCCATTCTTCTTCATATAGTCTATTCTTAGTCCAGCTACTTGGATTATTTGCTGAGCATGCAGATTGAATAAGCATGGTAAAAGGATACAACACTGACATACATCTTTCCTTATTTTAAAACATGCAGTATCCACTTGTTTTGTTCGAATAACAGCCTCTTGGTCGATGTACAGGTTCTTCATGAACACAAGTGTTCTAGAATTCCCTTTCCTTACAATGTTATCCATAATTTTGTATGATCCAAAGAAGTGAATGCCTTTGCATAATCAACAAAACACAGGTAAACACCTTTCTGGTATTCTTTGATTTCAGCCAAGAATCACCTGACTTCAGAAATGATATCTCTAGTTCTACATCCTCTTCTAAGTCCAGATTGCATTTCTGGCAGTTCCCTGTCAATATAGTGCTGCAACCATTTTTGAACTGTCTTCAGCAAATTTTATGTGTGTGTGATATTAATATGAAGCTCTGGTGGTGCAAAGCTTAGCACATTTGACTGCTAACTAAAAGGTTGGTGGTTCAAATGCAGCAGCCACTCCATGGAAGGAAGATTGGGCAATCTGCTTCTGTAAAAAATTACTACCTTGGAAACTAATGGGTTGCTATGTGTCAAAATTGACTCAATGGTAGTAGGTTTTGGTGATATCAATGATATTGTTCCACAATCTCTACATTCTGTTAGGCCACCTTTCATATAATTATGCAATGTGGCAGTTATGTGATAATGTTCCATGTTGTGATCTGATGTAATAAGCAAATCAATTGTAAGTGTATCAGGATGAGATACAGCAAACTTAATCCCGTCGCACCCTGATCCAATAAGGGGTGCTTCCCTGGAGTTTGGTCTGCAATACCTTTTTTGCCTTACAAGAGATAAAAGGAGAGAGAAACAAGTAGAAGCAAGGAAAACTACTACCACACACACACACACACACACACACACACACACACACACAAGACCCAGAAGTGGAGTGTGCCCTTTGGACCCAGAGTGCTGTGCTAGGATCTACCTAGGATCAAGAAATACAAGGATAGAAAGATTTTCCCTACAGCTGGGACTCTGAATTTGAACTTCTAGCCTCCTAAACTGGGAAAATAAATTTCTTAATGCCATCCACCTGTGGTATTTCTCTGGTGGCATAGTACCTAAGACATGTGACTACTAACCATAAGTTTGGTGGTTCAAACCCACCAGCCAATCTGGGGAAGAAAGGCTTGGCAATCTACTTCTGTAAAGATTTACCGCCTTGAAAACCCAAAAGGGGGTCACTGTGAATCAAAATCGACTCAATGGCAGTGAGGTTGTTTTTTGTTTTTTAGACAACTAAGACATCCAGGAATTGCTCCCTCTTGATAACATATTCAAAGTGTGTAAGAAGTCTTGCCATCCTTGCTTCTAAGGAGAATTCTGTCTGTACTTCTTCAAGACAATGTGTGTGTCCTTCTGGTAATCCATGGTATATCCAATGTTCTTTGTCAAAATCATAGTTCAAAGGCACCAATTCTTCTTTGGTCTTCCTTATTCATTAACCAGCTTTCTCATGTATATGAAGTGATTTAAAATACTATGACTTGAGTCAAGTACATCATATTCCTCAACGTGATCTCTTTACTTTTCAATGCTTATATAGGTCTTCTGCAGCAGATTTGCCCAATGTAATATGCCATTTGATTACTTGACTGCTGCTTCCATGGATGTTCTTTGTGTATACAAGTAAAATTAAATCTTGGCAATTCCATTGTTTTCTCTGTTTGTCAATAAGCAATATCAATGAGCATGTTGTTGCTTATTGGTCTAATTGTGAGGATTTTTTTTTTATCTCTTTATGTGCAAGTGTAATCCAAAGTGAAAACCATAGCCTTTGATCATCGTCAGTAAGTGCTTCAAATTTTCTCAGCTTTCACCAGGCAATATTGTATCATCTGCATATCAATGCATATAATGAGTATTCTTCCTATCCTGATGCCGTGTTCTTCCTAATACAGTCCAGTTTCTCTGATTATTTGCTCAGCACAAAAATCAAATAAGTATGATGAAAGGATACAACCATACACACACCTTTCCTAAACTATTCAGTTGGATTTTTTTTCCAATTTCATAAGTATAGTAAGTTTTCCTGGCTCCATTTTTTTCCTCAGTAAAGTTTGTAGTGTACTTTCGAGTGGCTGAAGAAGACTGAGAAGTGATCAGAGCATTTTGGAACAGCTAAGGGAGATGAACTTGTCAGTCAATTTGTCATGCTGTGGTGGTTGCTAAGACAGACTCAGAAGAAGGAAGAGGTCATACACTACTCAAATAATTGGACAGTGAAAAGCTTATGAATAGCAGTGAAACACTGTCTGATATAATCCTGGAAAAGTTTATGAATAGCCCTGATATAGTGCCAAAAAATGAGCCCTTCAGGTTGGAAGACACTCAAAGTACAGCAGGGAAAGAGCTGACTCCTCAGAGTAGAGCCGACCTTAATGATGTGACTAGAGTAAAGCTTTTGAGAACTCCATTTGCTGATGTGGCATGACTCAAAATGGGGAGAAACAGCTGCAAACATCCATTAATAATCAAAAATGGAATGTACAAAGGGTGAATCTAGGAAAATTGGAAGTTGTCACAAATGAAATGGAACACATAAAGATTGATATCTTAGGCACTAGTGAGCTGAGATGGACTGGTTTTGGCCGTTTTTAATCAGACAACTATATGATCTACTATGACAGAAATGACAAATTGAAGAGTAATGGTGTGGTATTCATCATCATGAGGAAATATTTCAACATCTTTCCTGGAGTGCAATGCTGTCAGTGACAGGATAATATCCATATGCCTACAGGGAACACCAGTTAATATTACTCTTATTCAAATTTATGCACCTCCCACCAAAGCCAAAGATAAGGAAATTGAAGGTTTTTACAAACTTCTGCAGTCTAAAATTGACCAAACATGAAATCAAGATGTGTTGATTATCACTGGTGACTAGAATGCAAAAGTTAGAAACAAAGAAGAATCGCCGGTAGCTGGAAAATATAGTCTTGGTGATAGAAATAAAGCTGGAAATTGCATGATAGAATTTTGCAAGACTTATTCATTGTAAATACCTTTTTTCAACAACACAAACAGTGGTTATACAAGTGGACTTCACCAGATGGAATACACAGCAATCAGATTGCCTACATCAGTGGAAAGAGGCAGTGGAGAAACTCAGTATCTTCAGCCAAAACAAGGCCAGGAGCTGATTGTGGAACAGACCATCAATTGCTCATATTCAAATTCAAGTTGAAGCTGAAGACAATTAAAACAATTCTAAAGGAGCTAGAGTATGACCTTGATTATATCCCTCCTGAATTTTGAGACCATCTGAAGAATATATTTCATGCATTTAACACCAATGAGCTAAAACCAGAGAAATTGTGGGATGACATCAAGAACATCATCCATGAAAAAAGCAAAAGGTCATTAAAAGGACCGGAAAGAAAGAAATGACCAAAATGGATGTCAGAAGGGTCTCTGACACTTGCCCTTAAATAGACAGTTGTTGTTGTTATGTGCCATCGAGTCAGCCCTGACTCATAGCGACCCCTCCGTGGGTTTCCGAGGCAGTATCACTACGGAAGTAGGATTGCCCAACCTTCCTTCCAAGGAGTGGCTGGTGGGTTTGAACCGCCAGCCGTCTGGTTAGCAGGCAAGTGTCTTAGCCACTATGCTACCAGAGCTCCCTAAATAGACAGTAGCTAAAGCAAATGGAAGAAATGACAAGATAAAAGAGCTGAAAAGCAACTTCCAATACCCAGGCCCACCTACCTCAGGCCGTGGTTTTAATAGAGAACTTCTCCCAAGCAAAAAGCAACTTTCAAACCTCAGGCTTGCATACCTCAGACCCCAACCTTAATATAAAACCATACCCAAGTGAAAAGCAGCCTCCAAGCCTTGGCCAAAGAAGGATAGCTGTTTGAATTGTAGCTATCATTGTGTATTCAACTTTACTATTGTCAACATTTGCTTTCCAAAAAGAAAAATCAGCTTCATGCTCTTATTGTCAACATATAGAACCACAAATATCACTGAATTCCATCTAGTAATAGTCATTTTTCCATGAGAGCTCCACATGAAATTCCCCTCTTTTTAGAGGATTAGATTTCCATAACACAGGTTTCCAAAGCAGATTGTAAAATTGATTGCTACTCACAGAAAACCCTGTGATCCATAGTATCTGTATCAAAAACACTCCTGTAAACCATGATTTCATTCAACTAATTCCAGATCAAGTCACCAGATCTCAAAAGGAGTAATTGATGTCTGTCTCAGTTTGCTTATCTTGAATCAAGGAAGGTGTGAAAATAAAAGCACTCTTCAACTCTGGTGGAGGGAATGGAGACAAAGTCTGAGTCTCACACCTTTCATCCCCTGGAAGTGTGGCAGTTGATAAATGTGACTGTGAACAAGAAAGTCAGTGGTTCAAACCCATGAGCCACTCTGTGGAAGAAAGATGGAGTGGTCTGGGTCCATAAAGATGTGCAGCCTTGGAAACCCAATGTGTGTCACTATGAGTCAGAATCGACTTTGAAGCAATGAGATTGTGTGTGTGTGTGTGTGTGTGTGTGTATTTGGTTTGTCATCATCTGCATCATTATCATCATCCAGTAGCTCATGGTCATTTAGGAATGCTTTAGGAACATTTTTGGGTCCCTGATAGGTGCAAACAGATAAGCATGTGTTTACTAATCAAAAGGTTGGCTGTTCCAACCAACCCAAATGTTCCTCAGAAGAAAATCATGGTGAGCTCCTTTTTAAAGGTCACAGATGTGATAAGACAATTTCTACTCCACAACATATGGGGTCGATAGGGAGCGCTGGTGGTGTAGTTTCTAAGGCATTTGACTGCTAACCTGAAGGTTGATGGTTTAAACCCACCAGCCCCTCCTGGGAAGGAAGACTGAGCAACCTACTTCTGTAAAGATACCACCTCAGAAACCCAAGGAAGAGTCACTATGACTTGGAGTTGAACTCGACGGCAGTGAGTTTTGTTTTTTTGTTTTGTTTTGTTTTGTTTTGTTTTGATGAGATGGAAGAGACCAGATAGTAGTAGATTTTGGGTTACAAAAATGTTAGTTACTGTTGAGTCAGCTCTGACTCATGGAGACCCCCCAAGTGCATCAGAGCAGAGCTGTGCTCCATAGGTTTCAACAGCTGATTTTTTGGATGCAGATTTCCAGGTCCTTCTTCCAAGGCATGTCTGGATGGTCTTGAACTTATACTTTTCAATTAGCAACCAAGGTTATTAAGCATTTGCAGGGAATCCAGGGGACAGTTTACTGGGACTCATTTCTTATTCTGGTGGGAGCAATGCCTGAGGAGGCTAGAAGTGGTGGAGGAGAGAACTCAGAATGAGAGTTTTCCAATCTCTGCCAGTACAAAGACTTTCAACTTTCTAGACCTCTTAGCTGAAACTTTTCATTCTGGACCCTCCTTCCTTGCAATCTTGACTGTTCCATTGGTCCTGATGATGAAAACAGTTCTTTTGCATTGTCTCCCTTTGCACTCACCAAGTTGCATAGTATCTCTACTGGGGCATGGCCAAGGAGGGTAGATATATTTCTCCTCCCATGCCTGGTGGGCAATGAATGCTGAGGTCCCTTCCTCAGGACTGGCAGACAGATTCAGGCATGGATGATGACTCTGGAAGAAGGGGCACATGTATGGAGCCTGCTGTACTGGGATGGGCACTCGGAATAGCTGGAGACAAAAGAACATAATTTATACTCCTACGGATTTAAGAATTCAACTTACAGAGCTCATAATTAGCTGAATGTATTTATGATATCCTAAAGGAGCTGTGGTGGCATAGTGCCTAAGGCATTTGACTTTTAACCAGCAGGCTGGCAGTTCAACCCCACCAGCCACTCCTCAGAAGGCAGGTTGGGCAACCTACTTCCATACCATCTCGGAAACCCAAGATGGCATCGCTATGAGTCTGATCCAACCCAATGGCAATGTGCTCCATTATGTTGCATTGCAAACTCAAGAAGCTCTGAGCACCAAGGTTAAAACATTGGATTGGTAAACCAAGGTCAATGGTTTGAACCCACCAGGCATTCCATGGCAGAAAGTGAGGCAGTCTACTTCCATAAAGATTTACAGCCCTGGCAACCCTGTGGGGCAGCTATATTTTGCCTTATAAGGTAGCTATGAGTCAAAACTGACCGGATGATAGTGGGTTTGGATTTGGGCATCCTAATCTCTAAGGACCTGTTAAATGAAAGGATGAAGGAGGAGATAAGTGGATGTGCTGGAAGGATCAGCCCCTCCCTTATTTCAAGAGGAGTCACACTTGTAATTCTCACTTCTGATTTATAAATTTGAAAATAAAAGAAAACATTCCTTTCAGTCAATCCCTACTCTTGGTAACCCCATGTGTTACAGGGTAGAACTGTTTCCCATAGTTTTCTTGGCTGTAATCTTTAAGGAAGCACATAATCAAGTCTTTCTTCCACAGTTCAGCTGGGTAGGCTCAGACTGTCAATCTTTAGGTAGTAATCAAGTGCAAATATTTGCCCCATCCCGAGATTGTAAGAATCTTACTATAATATTCAGACTCTTTGTTTCTATTAGAGAATCAGAGAAACTTTAATATCAGTAAATCCAATGAATTAATCAAGTAATTTAACAAGAATCAGGGTTTCTATACAAAGAATCTAATATTGTTTCCATATATTAAGACTTGGGTTTCTAACGACAATATACTACTTTCCTGCCTATTTCCTTTGCTTGTGATTTAGAATTTTGTGTATTGGAGATTCATACCTTTTGCTAATTTCAATGGCAGTTCCAATTTTTCTCTCCAATTGATGCATTTTGATATATTAGAAACCAAGAGATTTTGGCATAATTGCTTGGTAACTTGATGATTTCTCTAAATACTTCAAGGCTCTTAAGTAGGCTGCAATCAAGGTGGTGTCCAGGGCTGCAGTCATCTCAAGGCTTGACTGGGACAGGATTCACTTCTAAGCTCACCTATGTGGGTGTGGTAGGATTCAATTTCTCTTGGGAGATAGACCAGAAAATTCCCTCACTGTCTAGTCACATGGGTTTCCCGATAAGACATCTCCTTACATGTCAGTTGGCTTGACTCAAAGAGTCAGTAGTAGATGAATAGTATATCAACAAGATAAAACCTAGTGTAATTTTGCACCCTAAACTTTAAGATGCCATTTTGGAGACCAAGAACAAGACCCCCAGAAAAACATGATTTCAAGGCACATGTTCTAATTATAGTTAAGAGATGGAAAGGCCTTGCTTGTAGTTGTAAGACATGGCAAGGTCTCTCTCACTGTTAAATGCTTAACTGGCAAAACTTCAAGTATTAAAAGTAGATGTTATTCTAATAGTCTACGTTTTTATCTTATTGGGATGTTTCATACTTTGGGTCACTGTGTCCTAGTAAACATTTATCGTTTTATACTCCTTATTCCTGAGGAGACTTCTGTGATTGTTTTAATGACCACCTGTTGTCCTTGAGCACATGGAGGAGTAAAACGTTAGCTCTGTAGAGAATAAGCTGATAGTATGGATTCTAAGACTAATGATGTAATCATGTTATGTTATGTGCTGTCGAGTCAGAACCGACTCATAGCAACCCCTCCTTGGGTTTCTGAGGCAGTATCACTATGGAAGAAGATTGCCCCATCTTCCTTCTGAGGAGTGGATGGTGGGTATGAACCACCAGCCTTCTGGTTAGCAGTCAAGTGCCTTAGGCACTATACTAACAGAACTCCTATGTAATCATGTATAAACATATAAATAAAGTAGAACAAAGGCATCAGGGGTCACTCTCGCAGAATATGCTGGGCATCTGCCTGGCTCCCATTCCTTTAAAATAAAAAAGAAAATCATTAATCCTTTTGCATCACTTCATTTTGTGACCTGTGCAGTTTTGCCAGACACAGCAATGCCATTCCCTTACTTTTGTCATATTTGATTCTTTGCACTGGGTCACTAAGTTCTTCCCACACACGTGGGTATGGGATTTCACCAGAGAGTGAACACCAGGAGTTGTGTGACATTGGGAGAGTCTTAGATGCTACTCAACCCCTAGACTTTCTCTTCTATCACGTTGCTGGGCCCTAAGCCCAATATATTTCTCACATCATCACACCCAATCTTCTAAACAAAAATTCCCCATGGAAAACCTAGCAGATGGCAGATCTACCTCTGCATTGGGTGCTCACTCCACATGTTGCTCCTGGCCATGCAATTGTGATAAGCCTACTTGGTTTACCTTATACAGGCATACCTCTGAGATACTGTGAGTTGAGTTCCATACCACCACAATTAAGAGAATATTGATTGCAATAAAATAAGTCACACAATTTTTTTGAGGGGGTTTCCTAGTGCATTTAAAAGTTAAGCTTACATTATACTAGCATCTGTTGGGTTTGCAACAGCAATATGAAAATGTTTGAAATATTGTGCGAATTGCCAAAATGTGACACAGAAACATGAAGTGAGCAGCTGCTGTTGGAAAACTGGCAACGAAGACTTGATTGATTGAGAGTTGTCACAAACTTTCAGTTAGTAACAATACAGTCTCTGTGAAGCACAGTAAAGCCGAGCACAATAAAACAACATATCCTTGTGTCAGCAGTGTCCCCATATCGACCTCAAGAGAAATGCTGCAGCCTTTCTGTGCCCAAATTCAACAAGCAATGGCAACAGCCTCTGATTCCTCCATAACCAGGAAGAGTCCACTTCACTCCACAGTGTTAGCTTCCTTAGCTCTCTTTGGGCTCAGAAATCTTTACGAAAGTGTGCTTTAGGCTTCTCTGTTTTTTTTTTTTTTTTTGGTTGTTTGTTTCCCCTAGTAGAAAAAAAGGGAATGATGGTGTGTTGCACCTTTTCCATCCCATCAATTTGGTCAGCTGGGTAAGGCTTCTCTATACTGAAGAACTCAGAGATTACCTTGTAGTTAACTGATATTAAGAAACTTGAATATATACCCATTAAAATTAAGTACAGACAAAAGGATGATTTTCCTTATGTGCAGATAAATGGCCAAGGGTAATTTTGGGGAGAGCAAATGACAAATGTGCTGAGGTGGATTGGTGAGGTAGATGATAAGGGCTGAGGGCTTTTATCATCCTTGGACAGTGGAAAATATTTAATATTATTTACTATATTAATATTAATTTAATCTGCCAGCCAATCCTCTGAAGGAAGGTTGGGCGATCTACTTCTGTAGTGATACTGCTTGGCAACCCAAGGAAGGGTCACTATGAGTCGGGTCCAACTCAACAGCACATAACAACAACAACAACATTATTTAATATAATTAAATATTAAAAAGAGAGGATCAAGTTCTAAAGTCACTACCAAAGGTGAGTGCAGAGGAAAAGTGTATGGAAACCAAAGTGAGTTGAGTTCTTGTGGTAAAAAAGGAGAGTTGCTTTGTACTTTTCCCAGTTCTCTCTCTGGATGAGTTTCCTTGAAGGGAAAAGAAAGATCCACATTTCTTCATTCCTTCTTCAAATAACCAATTGTCTAGTCTCAATTTTTTTCCCTCACTGTCTAGCAACCCTAATCCTAACCCTAATTCTAATAGCACTGTGTTATTTATAGAACTTACCCAATCCCACTCTTTTATTCTATGACTTCTGTAATACTATTTAAATGGGGAATAATAGATAACTTCAAATGTCAATGATAACACAAACTATATCTTTCTTCTTTCAGTAGTACTGACAGATCTCTAATGCTTGGGCACAAGAAGATGTACGGATGTCAAATAGTCTTCAACATTTTTTATAAGATAATTAATATCACAATCTCTGGCCTTACTATAGTATATTTTGAGTATATAGATACATGATATTGAACTGCTCAGGGACTAATTGTGTAAAGATAAATGGAGGTAGTCAACAGGCATCCAGGGTAAAGCAAACGTGGAGTTCAAATTATTAATTTGAATGGCATGTGTGTTACAGTAGATGAAGGCAATGATGAAATATATATTTGTTGAATTCTTGCCATGTATGATATGCATTATCTGCTTAATCCTTACAGTGTTGCAAGCTAAATATTGAAAATGAGGATTAAAAGTTTTGATAGTTAAATAACAAGTCAGTGTCCACAGATAAGGAGATGGTGGAGCTGATATTGAAAGTCAAATATTCTGCCAGCAAGTCTCAGTGGTTGAACCACTACCAAAAGCTGGTTGCCATCAAGTTGACTCTGACTCGTGGTAATCCCAAGTGTGCCAGAGCGAAGTGTACTCCACAGAGGTTTCAATGGCTGATTTTCTTCCAAGACACATGTCTTGTTGTTGTTATGTGCCATTGGGTCTGCCCCAACTCATAGTGTCCCCTCCTTGGGTATCCAAGGCAGTATCACTACGGAAGTAGATTGCCCCATCTTCCTTCCAAGGAGTAGCTGGTGGGTTTGAACTGCCAGCCTTCTGGTTATCAGTCAAGTGCCTTAGGCACTATGCTACCAGAGCTCCCATAAGACACATTTAGGTGGACCCAAACCTCTGACCTCTGGGTCAGCAGCAATCACATTAACTGTTTGCACCACCCAAGGCCTCCCTGAACCACTCCACTGGTCTATTCTTATGGTGACTAAGTTAGCATCCACTTACTGATTCACTGTTGTTGTTGTTAAGTGCCATCGAGTCATTTCCAACTCATAGCAACCCCATGCACAGCAGAATGAAACACTGCCCAATCCCGCGCCAGCCCCACAATTCCTGCTATACTTGAGCCCATCATTGCAGCCACCATGTCAATCCATCTCCTTCAAGGCCTCCCCCTCTTTTGTTGACCCTCCACCCTACCAAGCATGACATCCTTCTCCAGGGAATGGTCTCTTCTTACACCATGACCAAAATAGGTGAGATGAAGTCTGGCCATTCTTGCTTCCAAGGAGCATTCTGGCTGCACTTCCTCCAGGACAGATCTATTAGTTCTTTTAGCAGTCCATGGTACTTTCAGCATTCTTTGCCAGCACCATAACTCAAAAGCATCAACTCTTCTTCGGTCTTCCTTATTCATTGTCCAGCTCTCACATGCATACGAGGCGATTGGAAATATCATGGCTTGTGTCAGGCACAACTTGGTCCTCAAGGAGATATCCTTGCTCCTCAGCACTTGAAACAGTTCCTTCGCAGTTGACTTTCCCAATGGTACACGTCGTCTAATGTCCTGACTGCTGCTTCCATTGGCATCGATTGTAGAACCAAGCAACGTGAATTCCTTGACAACCTCAATCTTCTCTCCATTTATTGTGATGCTGCTCATTGGTCCAGTTGTGAGGATTTTTGTTTTCTTTATATTGAGATGTAATCCATACTGCAGACTGTATTCTGCAACCTTCATCAGTAGGTGCCTTAAGTCATCCTCACTTTCAGCAAGCAAAGTTGTATCATCTGCATATCTCAGGTCGTTAATGATTCTTCCTCCAATCCTGATACCACGTTTTTCATTACTATGTACTTAAACACTGTTCTAATCAGTGCTTGTGATTACCTCCCCTAAACAATTCTCTCATTTGAGTTGTTTTGGTTTTACAACTAAAAAGGTAAGGAAATTAAACAGAAAGTTTACTTACATTGTGCCCAAGATCACAGTTTATAATATCAAGTTGTTCTTTTTCCTGAAATATACACTAGAAAGGAGCTTCATTAAAGATACAACAGCTACCATTTAATGGAAAAGTACCATTATGATTGCACCTTGACAGCATTATATTTAATTTTTGTAATGGACTTGGAAGATTGTTGTTTTTGTTACCTAACACTAACCCTAACCCTAACCTAACCCAACCCAACTCCTAACCATGGAGTTGGTTCTGACAATTAGTGACCCTATGTATAACAGAATGAAACACTGGCAGGTCCTTCATCATCTTCACAATTTTTACTATGATAAGCCCATTGTTGGAGTATCCTTAAAGAATTCACTGTGTGAAACCATCTCATAAGGAGTTTTCCTCTTTTACACTCACCCTCTATCAGACATGATGTCTTTCTCCAGGGACTGGTCTCTTCTTATAACATGGCTAAACTACATAAGAAGTCTTGCCACCCTAGCTTCTAAGAACCATTCTGATTGTACTTCTTCAAAGACAGATTTGTTTGTTGTTCTGGTAATTCATGACATATTCAATATTCTTTGCAACACCATAATTCAAAGGCATGAGTTCTTCTTCTGTCTTCCTTACTTATTGTCCAGATTTCACATGCATATGAGAGAACTAAAAATACCATGATTTGTGTCAGGCACACCTTAGTCCTTGAAGTGACATCTCTGTATATGCCACTTTAAAGAGGTCTTTTGCAGAAGATTAGCCCAATGCAATATATCATTTGATTTTTTGACTGCCACTTCCATGGGCATTGTTTGTGGATCCAAGTAAAATGAAATCTTGACATCTTCAATCGTTTTTCTCTCTATAAATAAGCATGATGTTTCTTATTGATCCAGTTGTGAGAATTTCATTGTAGTTGTTGAGGTGCAGTCTTTGACGTTCATCAGTAACTGCTTCAAATCCTCTTTACTTTCAACAGACAAGTTTGTGTCATTTGCATATCATAATTTTTTTGGTGAGTTTTCTCCAATCCTGATGCAGTGTTCTTCATTTGTTGCAGCTTCTTGTATTATTTGTTCAGTATACAGATTGAGTAAGTGTGATGAAAAGATACAACCTCTACATACCATTCCTGTACAGTTTAGATGGGTTTATTTCAATTCTAAAATGGCAGTGGGCATTTCTTCGTTTTTTTTTTTTTTTTTTCTGAGCATACATTTTAATATTCCAATTTTAAACATTTCACAAATACTTTTCTTCCTCATACAGAATGTGTCAGCCATGGTTCCATAAAGAAAAAATAAATTATGAAAGCATTATGAAGAGAACACAATATGGGAAATTTGTAAAAGAGTTACCACATGTATGGCAAAGCTAAAATGATCAATGTAGTAATACAGATTTAGGAACTGCAAAAAGAAGCTACCACCAAAATGGCTAACAAGCTTAAGGGAAATTAAATTATTAGGGTGTCATAGGACATGTCTACGAGAAGAACCTAACAAGAAAACAAGATGAAAAATCAAAATACAGTTATTGTAATCTCCCTCTCTAGCCCAGAATCACAAATTAAAGAATAAACAAACAAACAAAAGAACTCACTGCCATTGAGTCAATTCAACTCATAGCGACCCCTTTTGGGTTCTGAGGCAGTGTCTCTATGGGAGTAGATTGCCCAATCTTCTTTCAGAGGAGTGGCTGGTGGGTTTGAACAGCCAGCCTTCTGGTTAGCAGTCAGGTGCCTTAGGCACTATCCCACCAAAGCTCCCAATTAAAAAATGGAAGAATGAATTGAAAGAAGAAAGACAATAGCTTAAAAAGTACACTTGGCAGCTTTATAGTGTGCAGGCAGGAGCAGTGATGATTCAGTGGTAGAATCCTCTTGTTCCATGTGGTTAACTATTGTACAATTCTGGTCAATACATATTGTTGCTGTTGATAACAATATGTGTCATGTGTCATCGAGTCAGACCCGACTCATAGAGACCCCTCCTTGGGTTTCCAAAGCAGCATCACTACAGAAGTAGATTTCCCCATCTTCCTTCCAAGGAGTGGCTGGTGGGTTTGAACCATAGCCTTCTGGTTAGCAGTCAAGTGCCTTAGGAACTATGCCACAACAAGTCTGTCACTGAGGCTTATATGTTGCTGTGAAAAAGTGTCAATGGAGCTTGAAGACTAAAATGTGCTTGGAAGAAAGATCTACTGATCTACTGCCAAAAACACAGCCAATGAAAACTTATGGATCAAAATTATCTCATCCATAGCAATAATGGGGATGATGCAGGACTAGGCAACAGTTTAGGGGATTTTCTATGTGTTCGCCATGATAGGGGAATGGGGGATAACTACAGCGACGTTAACAACAACAAAGTGTGGAAAGATACTACAAGAGAAAAAATAACGTTATCAGGAATTTTAGGGAAAAAATATGTGTCTGTTCTTAGGATAAGTTCTTTCCTATCCTCCCCCTATGAGCTTTATGATCTTCAGCTTGTGCTCATGAAAAGTAAAAGACACACACATTTTTGAAGGAAAAGGTCAGTAGTTCTCACTTTGTACATTAAAACCACCTGTGCTGCCTTAAAAATGTTATGTTCAAGCCACATGCTGGTCCAAATTAAACAGAATCTGTGCTGGTGACACCAAGTTTTCAATATTTTTTAAACTTCACAGACAATTTCAGTTTGAGGTAGGGGTTGGAGAGCAGTGCTATTCATTCACATTCATAAACTGCCTATAGCATTCTAACAGACATAAAAATAATCTTGCCAATAGATATGAATTCTCATAAAAAATGAGGAATCTAAGTCTACATTAAAAAACAAAAAAAGTGTGTATTTTATCAGGAAGCCTGAGTCACAGATGAGAAACTAAGAAGGCTCCATAGATAGGTATCATGTGATTTTATGAGGCAGTTTGATATTACCCAGAATTTGTCCACAATTACAATCAAGACATGAAAAAGAGAATGAAAACTTGAGTTAGAAAATTATGAGAGCTACAAAATTATGTAGCCAAGAGGCAAAATTTCTGAGTATAGATGTTTGGTTTTGGTGGGTTTTCAGTGCACACTCTCAAAAGATGCATAAGGTTGACATCAGTTTGTCCTCCTGAGGAGCTTCCTTAGGGCTGTCTTGATGTCCTTGTTTCTCAGGCTGTAGATGAATGGGTTCAGCATGGGGGTGACCACAGTGTACATCACTGTGGCCACCGCAAGTTTCCTGGAGGAAGATATGACAGCTGAACTGAGATACACTCCAATAACTGTTCCATAAAATAAGCAAACAACTGACAGGTGAGAACCACAGGTGGAAAATGCTTTATACTTCCCACCTGTTGATGGGATTTTCAGAATGGTGGAAACAATTCTGATGTAGGTAAAGAGAATCCCTAAAACTGGAATTCCAGCAAAGATGGCACCAATACAATTCAGTAATATGCCACTGCTGAAGGTGTCAGAACAGGCAAGCTTGAGGAGTTGAGGAGGGTCACAGAAGAACTGAGGGATTTCCACACGATAGCAGAAGGTGAGTTGAGACATCATTAAAATGTGCAGCTGAGAGTGCAAAAGGCTGAGAAAAAACAACAGCAAAACCAGCAAGCCACATAGGCGGGGATTCATGATGACTGTGTAGTGTAGGGGGTGACAGATGGCCACAAACCTATCATAAGCCATCACAGTCAGGAAAAGACTGTCCAGACATCCAAAAATGGAATAAAAGAACACCTGTATCAAGCAGCCTGTGTAAGTGATGGATTTGCTCTGTGTCTGGATATTCACTAGCATCTTAGGAACTGTGGAGGAGGTAAAACCAATGTCAGCCAAAGACAGGTTGGAGAGGAAGAAGTACATGGGGGTGTGGAGGTGGGAGTCAGAGCCAACAGTCAAGATAAGGACTGTATTCCCAAGTACAGTGACCAGGTACATGGTCAGAAACAGGCCAAAAAGGAGCGGCTGAAGTTCCGGATCATCAGAGAAGCCCAAGAGGAGGAGTTCAAAGCCAGCTGTGAGATTCTGTGGCTCCATGAACCTGAGACAACTCTTGGAAAAACAAAAGAGGATCGTTAAGAGGAAACAAACAGGCCACAAGCACTGTGTCTGTATTTGGAATTCAGAAACTTCAAAGTAAAGTGTTCATACTTGTGGACTTAATACTTCAGTACTTTAAGCAATATTTCTGCCTTTATAAAATCTGTTACCTCAGAATTCTTTTCTCATAATGCATGTGCTATTCTATTTCTTTATACGCTTACATTATTTTATTTATTTTACTTTGTGTTGTAGTTTTTGTGAACCATTAAAATACAAGTTATTTTCCATTCAACATTTTGTTCTGCAACATTGATTGCAATCGCCTCAAAGTAATAAAACTCTCCCACTTTTCCTTGGTTTCCCTGCTTCCACTTGTCCTTCTTCCCTGCCATTCCTGCCTTCTGAGTGTTGTTTTTGGGAGAGTGCTGCCTTTCTGGTCTCTTGTGTTTGATTGTACTGAGGAGTACATTCCTTCCTGTTGTTACTCTTCTTTTTATATTGTCTATTCTTTTTTGAAATTTGATCCCCAAGGATCTATTTACCTACAGGATTGAAATGTGTCTAAGGGCCACAATCTCAGGAAATCTGTTGATGTCTATCAGATGATAAGTTTGATGTTTTTATGATTTTCAATTTTGTTCTACATTTTTTTCTTAATCTCTGTCCAGAAACTTCTATTTGGATCCTGATCAGAGTGGTTGGTAATGGTAGAGAGTAACATCTAGATCTTTCAGTCTCTGGGTAGTGGAGACTATAGTTTGCCTGGTCCATTAATCCTTTGGACTAATTGATTCCTTGTATATTTGATTTTTCCCACTCTTCTTTTCTCTGGATGAAGATAGACCAATAGTGAAATCTTAGAGGGCCACTCACAGGATTTCAAGATCTCAGTCACTATGCACCAAAGGAGGATGTATAACATTGTCCTTGTAGGCTATGCTATGCCAATTGACCTTAGTATCCTCAAAGACCATAGCCATAAATCCTTAAGCCAAGACATTCATTCTTTCATGGTGTTTGGCCTTACATACTCCCTTTAGACACAGAGGGCTGAGGAATGTTAGAATATGAAAGATACTTTAAGATAAGAACTAAATAAACAGTGTAAATTATCAGCCCCCAATGAAGAAAACCCAGTACTCATTTGTCAGTTTGCCACACTGTGGTGGTTTGCAGGTTGCTGTGAGGCTGGAGGTTATGCCACTTGTATTTCAAATACCAACAGGGGCACCAATGGTTGACAGGTTTCAGTGGTTCTTCCAGACTAAGACAGACTCAGAGGAAGGAAAAGGGCATCCACTTCTCAAAGAGTTGGACAGTGAAATCCTTGTGAATAACAGTGGAACAGTGTCTGATAGATTATTGGAAAACTTTATGAATAATCCTGATACATAGTCTGATATACTGATGGAAGATAGGTCCCTCGGGTCAGAAGGCACTTGGCATACAAGTGAGGAAGAGCTGCCTCCTCAAAATAGAGTGAGGTGGGTGGGTAAAGCTTTCAGGACCTCCATTTGCTGATGTGGCAAGACTCAAAATGGGAAGAAACAGCTACATATATCCATTAATAATCAGAACATGAATTGTACAAAGTATGACTCTAGTAAAATGGGAAATTGTCACAAATGAAATGAAACACATAACGATAAATGTTCTAGGCACTAGTGAGCTGAAATTGACTGGTTTTGGCCATTTTGAATCACACAATCATATGACCCACTTTGCCAGGAATGACAAATTGAAGACGAATAGTGTGCCATTCATCATCATAAAACATGTTTCAAGATCTTTTCTAAAGTACAATGCTGTCACTGATAAGATAATATGCATACACCTACAAGGGAGACCCATTAATACCACTATTATTCAAATTTATGCACCAACCACCAAATACAAAGATGAGGAAATTGAAGATTTTACCAAATTGAAGATTTTTTGGTCTGAAATTGACCAAACATGCAATCAAGATACATTGATTATTAGTGGTGACTGGAAGCAAAGAAGAATTAGTTGGAAATTATCGCCTTTGTGATGGAAATGACACTGGAGATTGCAAGATAGAATTTTGCAAGACCAACAACTTATTCACTACAAATATCTTTTTCTCAAGAACATAAAATTGCAGCTATAAATGTGGACCTTACCAGATGGAATACACAGTAATCAGATTGACTACCTCTGTGGAAAGAGGAGATGGAGAAGCTCAATACCTTCAGCCAAAACGACTCCAGGGGCTGACTGTGGAATTGACCATCAATTGCAGATATGCAATTTCAAGTTGAAGATGAAGACAGTTAAGTCCAAGAGAGCCAAAATATGGCCTTGAGTATATCTCACCTGAGTTTAGAGAATGGATTTGATACATTTAACACCAATGACCAAAAACAGGATGAACTGTAGTATAACATCAAGCACATCACATAAGAAGAAGGCAAAAGGTCATTAAAAAGGAAAGGAAAAAAAGACCAAAATGGATGTTTGAAGATAAACTGAAACTTGCTCTTGTACAGAGAGTAGCTAAAGCTAAAGCAAATGGAAGAAATGACAAGATAAAAGAGCCAAACAGAAGATTTCAAAGAGCAACTTGAGAAGACAAAGTCAATTATTACAATGTAATGTGCAAAGACCTGTAGTTAACAAGCTAAAATGGAAGAACACTTTCAGCATGTCTCAAGCTGCAAGAACTAAAGAAAAAATTCAAGCCTCAAGTTGCAATATTGAAAGATTCTATTGGCAAAATATTGAGTGGTGCATGAAACATCAAAAGAAGATGGAAGGAATGCACAGAATCACTGTACTGAAAAGAACTGGTAGGTGTTCATCCATTTCAGGAGATGGCATATAATCAAGAACTAATGATATTGAAGGAAAAAGTCAAAGCTGCACTGAAGGAATTAGCAAAAAACAAGGTTCCAGGAATTGACAAAATACCCATGGAGATGTTTCAGCAAATAGTGTCACATCGGAGGCAGTTACTCACCTATGTCAAGAAATTTGGAAAACAGCTATCTGGCCAGCTGACTAAAAGAAATCAGTATTTGCACTCATTCCAAAGAAAGGTGATCTACAAGAATGTGGAAATTATTGAAAAATATCATTAAAATCACACACAAGAAAATTTTGCTGAAGATATTTCAAAAATGGTTGCAGCAGTATGCTCACAAGGAACTTCCAGAAAGGCAAGCTGGATTCAGAAGAGGACGTGGAACAAGTGATATCATTGCTGATGTCAGATGGATCTCAGTTGAAAGCAAAGAATACCAGAAAGATGCTTACTTGTGTTTTATTGACTATGCAAAGGCATGAAACTCTGTGGACCATTACAAATTATGGATAACATTGAGAAGAAGGGGAATTCCAGAACACTTAATTGTGCTCATGAGGAATCTGTACATGGACCAGGAAGTTGTTGTTCAAAAAGAACAAGTAGATGTTGCATAGTTTAAAATCAGGAAGGGAATGTGTCAGGGTCTTATCTTTTCACCATACTTATACAGTTTGTATCATGAGCAAATTATCCAAGAAACTGGACAATATAAAGAAGCATATGACATCAGGATTGAAGGAAGACTTATTAACAACCTGTGATATGCAGATGACTCATCCTTGCTTGCTGTAAGTGAAGATGACTTGAAGCACTTACTTATGAAGATCAAAGACTACAGTCTTCAGTATGGATTACACCTCAACATAAGAAAAGTCCTCACAAGTGGACCAATAAGTGGCATGATGGTAAACAGACAAAAGACTGAAGTGGACAAAAATTTCATGTTACTTGGTTCTGCAATCAACACCAGTGAAAGTAGCAGTCAGGAAATCAGACAACTTAGCACTGGGCAAATCTGCTGCAAAAGATCAATTTTAAGTGATGAAGAACAAAGATGTCATGCTGAAGACTAAGGTGCACCTAACCCAACTCATTGTATTTTAATTAGTCTCATATAAATGTGAAACCTGGACAATGAATAAGGAAAACAGAAGAAGAGTTGATGCTTTTGAGATGTAGTGTTAGCAAAGAATAGTGAAAGTACCATTGGACTGCCAGAAGAACTAAGTGTGTCCTGGAAGAAGTGCAGCCAGAATGCTCCTTGGAAGCGAGAATGGCCAGACTTCGTCTCATCTACTTGGTCATGTTGTCAGAAGAGACCATTCCCTGGAGAAGGATATCATGCTTGGTAAAGTGGAGGGTAACTGAAAAATGGGAAGACCCTCAAGAAGATGAACTGACACAGTGGCTGAAACTATAGGCTCAAGTATAGCAAGGACTGTGAGGCTGGCTCAGGAACAGGCAGCGGTTCATTCTGTTGTACGTGGGGTCACTAAGAGTCAGAGCTGAATTGACACCACCCAACAACAACGACGTGAAGAAAATGTATACAATAAATAAATAAATATTAATCATTTTAAATAAAAACCAAAAGATTCAGACTACAGGACACTAAGAAGCTTTGGTCATTCTATGTTAGAGTTCTTGCTTTCCATGAAGGAGAACTGGGTGCCATTATCGGACAACACAACTCAAGTGCAGCCACGACCCACCTGCCAGTTTGTTGTACTTTGATGGTTACATGCAGGACAGGTGTCAGTGGGCCTGCAAAACTAAGACCGACTGGGAAGAAAGGCCTGATGTTCTACTTCAAAAAATCAGCCAATGGTAACTTTATGGATCACAAGGAACTATCATCTAATCTACAACTGCCCTGGGGACGATGCAGGACCAGGCATCATTTATTCCACTGTGCTTTGGGTCACCATGACATGGGGCCCGCTCAATGACAACTAATAAAAGCAAGAAACAACAACAATAAATTGAGTAAATTCCAACTTAAAGCAACCCACATTGGGTTTCCAAGGCTGTAAATCTTTAGAGAAGCAGATTGCTTCATCTTTCTTCTGTGGAGTTCCTGGTGAGTTTATACCACTAACTCTTTCGTTAGCAGTCAAATGCCTTAACAACTACACCACCAGAGTGCTTTAAAACAAAAAGAATAGATAGTCAAATATAATTTATCTCATTCAAATGCAATGCAATCAAAAACCTTTATTTTAAATATTTATAAACAGTCTATAAGTGACAGAACCACATTAAGTCATTGCTGTCAAATGAATCCTGACTCATAGTGACCCTGTATGACAGAGTAGAACTGTGCCACAGGGTTTTCAAGGCTGTTGGGCAATCTACTTCCACAGTGATACTGCCTTGGAAACCCAAGGAGGAGTCGCTATGAGTTGGATCTGATTCGATGGCACATAACAACATGAACAAATCGTTCCTGTTGCCTGCCACATCTCTGTCCTGAATAGCAGGCTAGTGTTCATTAGCAGATGAGCACCTTAAACATTACAAAGCCAGGACTCCTACTACCATATTTGCTGGACTTTAACCTAAAATGAAACATTTATAAGCAGAGAGCATTTTTTATATAAATGATTTTCATCATTCGTTTATTTTATGTCATCCATCCTCCATGGAGAAATGAGCTCACTTAAATAGTTATCTTTTTAAAATATTTTCCAACATTAACCCTAACTCTTGCCTTTGGTGAATATTGAATTTTTATATATACATTGATAAATGTATATATAACATACAGCATTGATGATTTCAAAGTTGACATTGGTATCAAATACACCAATGATTAAGCAATAAATTATTTTTAAAAAACAATGTCAACCACTTGGAGGGGGATCTATGTAGGAGACCCTGGATAGAGAGGGAGAATAATGTGGAACAAAACTCAAAAGCATTTGAAAAAAAAGGGGGGGGGGACTAGATATGCTAGTCTGATAGAGCCTGGTGGAACCACTGAGAGTATGATCCCTAGCTGCCCTGAAGGTCTACAATTGAACCCACACCTGTGGCTCCCAGCCAAGCAAAAGACAGGCATAGGAGTTCATCATTTAACTGAGGTAGATATACTCCTTGGAGAGAACAATCATGGGAGAAAGAAGGGCTGTTTATGCACAGGCAGACATCTCAGAGGGCAGGAGTGTATGGAGGGATGGACACAGGGCAGAGGTAGCTAGTGGGAGGAAGTGGGAGGGGAGCTGTTGCATTGGGGTAAATTGTAGTCAGTGTCATGAGACAACATGTGTGTGAACTGCTGTATGGAAAGTGAGTTTGCTCTGTAAATTTTTACCCAAATCACAATTAAAAAAAAAAAAATCAGTTTTTGTTTCTCATTTGCATGTTTTTTGTTTGTTTGTTTGTTTTATCATCCCCACACCATATCAGGGAAATGTCTGATGTTGAATTCAGTATTTATTTATTTTGTTTCCATTTTCCAGTTTCTTGGTGAAAGCGTGTCTAATTCTAAACCTTTTTGAAGAGTTTTTCTCTCTTAGAAAGAATGCTCTTATTTGCGGTTTAGGAATTTAGGCCCAAGGAAGTATCCAAGGGAGTCCCTGGCTGATGCATATGTTTAAGCCCTTGGCTTAACTGACTCAAAACTTGGCAGTTCAAATCTACCAAGAGGCACCTTGGAAGAAAAACCTGGCAGTCTACTTCAGAAAGGCCATATCCATTGAAAGCCCTTGGAGTGCAGTAATAGTCTGACACATATGGGGTGCCAAGTGTTGTAGTCAACTCACTGTCAATGGGTAAGGAGCCTTGGTGATGCAGTGGTTAAAGAGCTTGCCAATAAAAATGTTGTTAGTTTGAACCCACCAGTCCATCCACTGGAGAAAAATGTGGCAGGCTGCCCCATAAAGATGACAGCCTTGGAAACACTAGAGGGGCCATTCTGCTGCATCCTGTGGGATTGCTATGAGTTGGAATCAACTCAACAGCAACGGGGATGTTTCCTTAGCTGGGAGTTAGCAGAGCCACGTTTGAAAACCACCCATCTTATGCCTTCTATTGAAGAGTTCTTCAAGTCCATCCTTCCTATTAGGAGCATTGGAATTCTCCTAATTTCAACTCCTTGAAAGCAACTCATTTCCCCATTTGCTTTGATAGGTTCAATATGACTGAATTTGTGAAAATGCATAAGTGAAAACAGTGGAGAATAATATGACAAATATTCTGGTAGTTTTCACATATGTTCTAATGTAACTATAAATTGAATCTAACTTGTAGAATTATAAGAATTAAATAATACATGTAAAGTGCTTAGACTAATGGTCCTCAGTGCTAGCTGGCCATCACAACTGTATGTGGATCTTTCAAATGTGTTGATGAGCTGGCCAGAGCAAGAGCAGTTAAATCAGACTGCCTACTGCTTCACTAATGTTACCTCTCTTATTATCATTAATATATACTTCCAACATATTTTAAATATTTGCTTCATACTGATGTTTTACAAAAATTTAAACTATTAACATTAAAATTTGAATTTTGTTCCTATCCTTACATTATCCCAATACTCTCATACTTTTCCTGCAAAGGCAAACTCCCACATGAATTTGTGAGTATATTTCACCCTGAATGTTTCATAAGATTTATATATATATATATATATAAAAGATTTATAGATATGTACATAAGATAGATAGATGTTAACATTTTTCTTGACAATGTAGCTATGTAGTATCACTCTACACATACTGTCCCCCAGTTCTCATTTATGACAACATTGTGTTTTAACTGTCTCTGTGAAGTACACACATCTGTTTCAAGCACTTTAAATGATATAGTATTACTGAGAAAGGGATATTTTATTTGTCAGTTTTTTATTACAACGATCTTATGGAAATTCTTGTGCCATTCTTCATATTACAGAGTTGAGACTTTGTATATTATATGTACATGAAGCATAGTTTTTGAGGGGTAAGAATAAATGGATGCTCACATTTAGTATTAATTGTTATTATTTTTTTTTTTTTGGTCCAATAGAAAAGTTAAGCACAACTACATGCTCTTAATATGAAAGTATGGAATGACAAATATGCACACAAATTGTATGACAAGGGTCATTCCATCATAGATGCACATAAAATTCCCATCTTTATCCAAACCAAACCAAACTCATTACGATGGAGTCAGATTCAACTCATAGCGACCACTCCTTGGGTTTACGAGGTGGGGAGCTCTGGTAGCATAGTGGCTACGGCACTTGACTGCTAACCAGAAGGCTGGCAGTTCAAGCCCACCAGCCACTCCTCGGAAGGAAGATGGGTCAATCTACTTCCATAGTGATACTGCCTTGGAAACCCAAGGAGGGGTCGCTATGAGTCGGGTCCGACTCAATGGCAAACAACAACATCACTATGAAAGTAGATTGCCCAAACCTCCTTCTGAGAAGTGGCTGGTGGGTTTGAACCGCCAGCCTTCTGGTTAGCAGTTAGGTGCCTTAGGCACTATGTCATCTTCTATAGGGAGCTCTGGTAGCATAGTGGCTAAGGCACTTGACTGCTAACCAGAAGGCTGGAGGTTCAAACCCACCAGCCACTCCTCGGAAGGAAGATGGGGCAATCTACTTCCATAGTGATACTGCCTCGGAAACCCAAGGAGGGGTCGCTATGAGTCAGGGCCGACTCGATGGCACATACCAACAACCAACAACATAGGAAATAAGATTTTATTATCCCAGATTTCTGAAGTAGGCTGTCACATACATTACTTTTCACAGAAAACTCAACTATCCATAAGAATCATGCTATAATGTCTCTGCTAAGGCACTTGGCCCATTCTCTTAATTCACAAACCAACTCACCAAGTTCTAAGAGAAAGAAACAATGGTTCTGCCTCTGTTTGTTCCTCTGGAACCAAAGCAGGTTTGAAGAGAAACACTCATTCAGCTGTGATTGAGAAGACGGAGCAGCAATTGGAATAAGGAGAACTATGCCAACCTCCAAATCTTTCAGACATTAAACTTGGGGTGCATGTTAATATTTCAACATCTCTAAGCTGATCTTTTTTAGTAGGAAATGAGCAGAATAACACCTATCTCTAAGATACATGTGTCAGGTCCTCAAGAATTTGCATTCAATAAATAACTGATCATTCCTTTTTAATCAGATTTTGAATCACTGTGGGATCAAACACTTATTGATGAAATGCAGTTCCATGTAAGATTCAATGTTGTTGCATTCCATTATATATGAGAAGTAGAAGCTTATCTTGTCCTGGAAACTGGATCACACAGTGTGTTAAAATCTGAAAATGTCCTAGGGCACACACTTTAACACTTATTTTCCCTTCTCTTCTTGTTTGTTTTCATTTTTATGAAAATCTTCAGAATTTTCAAAAAAGACTTGATTGTTCTACATTGTATTAAACTGACAGTAATAGTTCATATAGAAAACCAATGGTATGGACACATTCATGGCCTACTTTACCTTGTCTCTAGCCCTTTGGGACATCCTTGAAGGGATGAAAGCACAGACAAGAAAGCCTCAGTATGTGGAAGCCATACAAACCATGGTCTATTCCTGTGAAGCAAGGAACAAAGGAACCAAAGGTCTATTTCATGTTAAACACAAACTTGCTGTTGTAGCTGTGACTGTAGCTTACTCTATGCCAAGCTTGTGCCAGGGTCTGGAGAATCAGAAATGTACAAGACTCAGCTGTTTCCTTCCAAGCATTCAATATCTATTTCCATAAGAATGGAAACAAAATGTTCTTTCAGGGATGCAGAGAAAATCAAATCTTCAGAATAATATTTTAAATTAACTTGGCCTTTACTATTTCCATTCATTATATTTTTAATCACGTGCATCATCATGTTTAATCACATATATAATATTTCTTACCTGTTTATTACTTACATCAATGCAGATTATGGATCAACTCAGATGGCAAGCTAGATATACAGAGATACTTGACCTATGCCACACAGATAATAACTGGACCAAACTGGATTCAAATTAAATTGTAGTTTTCTAAGATCAAAGATTCGGAAGGAAGATCAGGCAATCTACTTCCGGAATGATACTGCCTCAGAAACGCAAGGAAGGGTCACTATGATTAGGATCAGACTCCACGGCAGTGAGTTTGTTTTCTGGTTTTTTTTTTTGTAAGCTCAAAGAACTGACCATCTTCAGCCTGTTTCTTCCTATTTCAAAAACTTTAAAGAAGAATACCAGGGAACTTAACCAAGGATACATCTAATTTAAACTTTTAAATTGATTCCAGTTTCTGGACTAGGGGTTGGACCCAAGACCCTGTCTTTATGGGCCTCTTTGAGATCCAGAGGGGCTAAATTAATAGGATTAAGGAAGAGGACAACTTACACAAAATCCACAATCAGGGGCAAGAGAAAGATCTGTCCTGATTTATCCTCTGCCAGCACTTTCTGTGATTGTCTCCTGTGATCTCAGCAATTCTTCCAGCAGTGGATACCACAAGCAGCACCCACAGTTGTCTGCTTTGTCAGGCAGGAACCCCCACACAAAAGAGCACTGTGAAGAGGAGATCTCTGCCCAGAGAGACCAAGGAAGTGAAACAGTAGGGTGGACTGGCAGGAGAGAGCATGGCCAGCTGCCCTGGGTCTGGTTTCAGATGGTCCAGATTAAAACCTGGCAGCAATCTCCCCTGCACTTGGACCTTACAGAAATCACATAAAAAGGCAGTGCTCCTCTTCCTTTCTGGGAAATTACAGTAATGTGTGTTCTTGTTGAGTGTGTGCGATTGGGCATAAAATGTTACACAGAAAACTTAGTTCAGATGCTGGCATGGGAAAACCCTCACTCTATATTATGACACTGTGGTTCCATTAAGGAGTTCTGTTAGCATAGTGCCTAAGGCATTTGACTGCTAACCAGAAGCCTAATGCTTCCAACCCACCAGCCATTACTCAGAAGAAAGATCAGGCAATCTACTTCCAGAGTGATACTGCCTCGGAAAGCCATGGAGAGGTCTCTATGAGTCGGATCC
>NW_006922578.1:192833-213869 GCF_000298275.1 Orycteropus afer afer
TATTATCATCATCTATAAGATCATTTTGTGGTGTTAAGGGGACAGGTGAGAAGGACCCATTACTTGCTCTGGTGTGCAAGTGCCTACTGGAGCTGGGACCAATGAAGAAGAGATCAAAACTCTAAATAAGCCTTCTTAGACTTCTGTCGGAACCAGGAATAGAAACTTCATAGGCCTCTGAGCTGAAACTTAGCATTTCACAACATACATCCCATCTGGTCACCCAAATATGCTGTCTGTCCTGATGAAGAAGAAATATTGCTCCCCAGCTTCTCTGTGACCACTGTTTCCATGGATACTCACTGGATTGTGCTGGGATTCTTGTGAGGAATAACCAAGGAGGGCTAGGCCACCAGTCAACCCCTGCTTGGTAGGTGATGATGACTGAGGCTTTTCAGAACTGGCAGGAAGACAGACTCAGGCATGGACTCCTGAGACAAAGGTCCACTCTAGAGGAGAGACACGAGCGTGGAGGCCTCTGAACTGGGCTGGGCAAACTGATGGCTTGGAGGACACAGGCAGGTTATTTACAGTTGTGTGGCCATGAGACATAACTGCCCAGAGCTCACAATTAGCCAAATTGGTGCATGATATTCCATTCTCTGAGGACTTGTTAAAGGTGATGAAACAGGAAGAGGAGAAAATGCATGCTGCTGGTATCTGGTCCTCCTCTTCTACAGAGGAAGCTCACATACATTCCTAACCCACCTTGGAAGAAACTTTATATGAAAATCAGAGACTTTTTTTTTCAATTTACAAAACCAGACTCACTTCATATCCCCAAGCCAATTGATTTCATAATGTAATTTAAGGAAGATTAGGTCTTTATAGGAGTCCCAGGGTGGTGCAAATGATTAAATGCTCCCTTACTGGCTGAAAGTTTGGCAATTGAAAGCCACCCAGAGGTGTCTTGGAAGACAGGCTTGGTGGCCTCCTTCTGAAAGCAGCCATTAAAGCACAGGCTGGCTGCACACGTGGGTCGCTATGGGCCAAAATAAACTGTTTTCTAAGCTAAGATCTGTGTCACTAAGAACGTCCTGTATTTCACTCTGTAGTTCCTGGATGTGCTTTGGGGTTTTATGCATTGTTGGTTTATGTTTTGTTTTGTAATTTGAGTGATTCACCAATGTTTCATATATCACCAGGCTTACCCATGATGCACTAATTGCAGCAAAGCTTCCCAAATAAGACAGACTAGGAAAAGTGACCCACAATGGACTCAGACACACCAGTGATCATGAAGATGACACAGGACTGGGGGATATTCTGATCTGTTCTACAGGGTTCACCTGGAACCCAGCCGAGTCCATGGCAACCACCAACTACAGAAATGGTTCACTTCTCTCCCAAATACAATTTTCTTTATTTCTTAGTGTTCAGAACTCAAAAAGTGTTTAATAAATAGTACTTTTGGCTATATATATATATTTTTTTCCTTAGTGTATAAACTGGTATCTCTGGGAATAATGGTCTATTGCACCTTTTATTTCCTGTCCATGTGGGCTTCCTGCTCAGAGATATCTCTGTTGAGGAAATGAAGATTTGTATTCTAAGTTATTTGAGGAAAACTTGAATATTGAATATATAGCCAATCCAGATGACACTATCTTGCTTGCTGAAAATAAAGAAGTCTTGAAGCCTTATGATGAAGATCAAAGACTACAGCCTTCAATATGAGTTACACCTCAACATAAAGAAAACAAAACTCCCCACAACTGGACCAATAAGCAATATCATGATAAAAAGAGAAAAAGTTGAGGTTGTCAAGGATTTCATTATACGTGGATCCACAATCGACACCCAAGGAAGAAGTCAAGAAATTAAATGATATATTACATTGGGCATATCAAGTCAAATATCAGCTGACCAAAGGTGAATGGATGTGTTTCTGAATTCTCAATTCTGTTCCTCTGGTCTAAGTGTCTGTACTTGTAACAATATCGGATTATTTTGATTATTGTGGTTATAGAGTAGATTTTGAAAGCTGGGAGTGTAGGACCTCTTATTTTGTTCTTCTTCTTCAGTAGTGCTTTGTTTATCTGAGGTCTCTTTCCTCTCCTTATAAAATTAGTGACTGGTTTTTCCATGTCTTTAAAGAATGTTGATGGAATCTGGATGAGGATTGAATTGAATGTATAGATTGCTATGGGTAGTATTAACGTTCCCATCATGTTCAATCTTCCTATCTATGAGCATATTATGTTCTTTCACTTATGTAGATCTCATACACTGTTGAAGAAGAGTTTTGTAGTTTTCATTGTATAGGTCTTTTGTGTTCCTGGTAATATATATCCCCAAGTATGCTACCTTTTTGATAGCTAATATAAGTGGTATTGATTTCATGACTTCCTTTTCAGAGACCTCTTTGCTGATGTAGAGGAATCCAACTGATTTTTGTACTTTGATCTTATACCCTGCAATATGCTAAATCTTTCAAAAAGTTCCAATAGTTTTCTTGCTAAGTCTCTTGAGTTTTCTATGTGTGGGATCATGTCATCTAGAATTAAGGATACTACTACTTACCAATAGGAGCTCTGGTGTCATAGTGCCTAAAGCATTTGACTGCTAACCAGAAGGCTGGTGGATCAAACCCACCAGCCACTCCTCGGAAAGAAGGCTGGGCAATCACTTCTATAGTGATACTACCTCGGAAACCCAAGGAGGGGTCACTATGAGTCAGGACTGACTTGACAGCAGTGAGTTTTGTTTTTGGTTTTACTTACCAATTTGGATGCCTTTGATTTCCCTTTTTTGCCTTATTGCCCTTGCTAGGACTTCCAATACTATGATGAATACAAGTGGAGATAGCTACCTTGTCTAGTGCCTGTTTACAAGGGGAATGGTTTCATCTCTCTCCATTGAGAATAATGTTGGCTGTTGGTTTTACATATATGCCTTTTGTTATGTTGAGGAATTTCCAATTTATTCCTATTTTTCTGAGGTTTTTTGTTTGTTTTAATCAGAAATGAGTGTTGGATTTTATCAAATGTCTTTTCTGCATCTATTGATATGATCATGTGACTATTTTCCTTTATTTTACTTATGTGATGAATTATGTTGATTGCTATTCTAATGTTGAACCATCCTTTCATACCTGGTATGAATCCAAATTGGTCTTGATATTTTATATATATATGATTGCAGTTTATTGGCTAGGATTTTGTTGAAGATTTTTGCATCTATATTTGTGAGGGATATAGGTCTGTGGTTTTCCCTTTTAGTGGTGTCTTTGCCTGGTTTTAGTATCAGGGTTATGCTTGGTTCATAAAATGAATTTGGGAGGATTCCATCCCTTTCTATGATCTGGAATAGTTTGAGGATTGGTGTCAATTCTTCTCTGAATGTTCCGTAGAATTATTCAGTGAAACAATCTGTACCAGGACTATTTTTAATTGGTAATTCTTTTCTGATCTGTTTAATTTTTTCTTTTGTTATGGGTCTGTTCAAATTTTCTAATTCAGTCTGTGTTACTTTAGGTAAGTAATGTGTTTCTAGAAATTTATTCATTACGTTCAGGTTTTAAAATTAGTTGGAGTACCATTCTACATAGTATCCTGGTATTATTCTTTTCATTTTTGTCATTTCTGTTGCAATTCACTTCTTGTTCATTTTATTTGCATCTTCTCCTTTGTTAAGTTTGCTAGTGGTTCATGAATTTAATTAATCGATTCAAAGAAAAAACTTCTAGTCTTTTTGAGTTTTGTATTGTCTTTCTATTTTTTGTTTATTTTTTCTTTTATTTTGTTTCATGACATTGACTGCAATTCCCCCCAATGTAACAGCTCTCTTCCCACTTCCTCCCTATAACTACCTCTTCTCTGTGTCCTTCCCTCTCATGTACTCTCACCTCCTGGGTATTATCCTGTGCAAACAGTGATGTGTTTCCCCTGATGTAAATGTTCCCCCCATATGCCTGTCTATTGTTTGGCTGGAAGCCACAGGAATAAGCTCAGTTCCAGACCTGAAGGGTAACTAGGGCCCATAGTCTTGAGGGTCTCACCAGGCTCTATCAGACCAGTCAACCTGGTCCTTTTTTTTTTTTAATGATTTTGAATTTTGTTCCACATTTTTCTTCCAGTTTATCTAGGATCCCCCTCTGAGTGGTTGACAGTGGTAGCTGGGCACCATCTAGTTCTTCTGGCCTCATGGTCATTATAGGCTGAGGATCGCATTGTCTACTAGTCCCTTGGACTAATTGTTTCCATGTGTCTTTGGTTTTCTTCATTTTTCTTTGTTCTGGATGAGGAGAGCCATCATTGCATCTCGATGGCCACTTGCAAGCTTTTAAGACTCCCATCATTACTCACCAAGGTAGCACATAGAACAATGTTTTTATGTGTTATGTTATGCCACTGAGCTTGATGTCTCCTGTGACCATGATTACAATCACAGAGATCCAACTTCTCACTCCCTCAGGGTAGCTACCTGTGACCAAAAGTCCACCACAACCTTGTCCCTTTGTCAGGTCTGCTATGCACCCAGTCATTCTTATAGCACATACTAACACACATGTAGAAACAACATCTGTCAACCCTACACATTTATTTCTGCTTGAATCTTTATTATTTCTTTTCATCTGATAACTAAGATTTTTTTACTGCTCTTTTTTGAATTGTTGAAAATGTTGGGTTAAGGTGTTGACTTTCACTCTTTCTTCTTTTCTGATGTGTGCACCTAATACTCTGAATTGACCACAGATCACTGCTTTTGCTGTGCCCCAAAGATTTTGATATGCTGTACTTTCACTCTCATTTGATTTGAGGAATTATTATATTTTTTTTTATATTCTAAATTTTATTTATTTTGTTGTTGAGAATATACAAAACAAAACATACACAAGTTCAACAGCTGTACATACACAATTCAGTGACATTGATTACATTCTTTGAGTTCTACAACCACTATCACCCTCCTTTTTGGAGTTCTTCCTCCCTCATTAACATAAACTCATTGCCCCCTCATATCATCACACTGCCATTGAGTCAAACCTGACTCATAGTGATCCCTCCTTGGTTTTCTGAGGTGGTATCACTATCGAAGTAGATTGCTCAATCTTCCTTCTGAGGAGTGGCTGGTGGTTTTGAACCACTAGCCTTCTGGTTAGCAGTCAAGTGACTTAGGCACTATGCCACCAGAACACCATTGCCCCTAAGGTCCCTATCTATTCTTTAGAGTTGCTGTTATAAATTTGATCTCATATAGATAGTTACCAAAAGAGCATAATGCTCAAGGCAGACTCAAGGAATTATTTTTTTATTTCATTTTTTAAAATTTCCTTTATTAACTAGTTGTTTCTAAGGCGGGTGTTATTTCGTTTCAATGCATTTACTCTTTTTCCATTGATCTTCCTAGTGTTTATTTTCAATATTAGAGCACTGTGATCTAAGAAGATGCTTTGCAGTATTTCAATGTTTTAAAATTTATTGAAGCTTTCTTTGTGCCTTAAAATATGATCTATCCTGGAGAATATTCTATGTGCACTGGAAAAGAATTCATATTGTGCTCTTGTTGGCTGAAATGCTCTGTATATCTCTATAAGGTCAATTTTGTTGATTGTATTCTTTAGTTCTTCTGTCTCTTTCTTGAGTTTCATTCCAGTTGTCCTATGTTTTATTGAAAGTGGTGTATTAAAATATCCTATTATTGTGGAGTCATTTATTTGTCTTTCAAATTCTTTAGGTCTAATTTATTTTGGGGCTCTTTCACTGAGCAAGTAAATATTTATTATGATTATATCATCTTTTTCAGTTGATCCTTTAGTTATTATATAATGTCATTCCTTGTCTCTTATCATGGTTTTTGTCTTAAAGTCTATTTTATCAGAAATTAATGATACTGCTCCTGCTCTTTTTTATTGCTATTTTCTTGATATATTGTTTTTGAACCTTTGACTATTAGTCTATTTTTGTATTTGTATTTGTGTCTAAGGTGAGTCTCCTTAACTCCTTAACTTAAAACATGGGTCATGTTTTCTTATCCAGTGTGCATCATCTCTTCAGTGGTGCATTTAATCCATTTACATACAGTGTAATTACAGACAAGTATGAATTTATTGCTGTCACTTTGTTATATGTGTTGTTCCCCCCCCCCTTGTGGTGTTGCTGAATTCTTTGTTCCATTGTGCCTAAGGCATTTGATTGCTAACCAGAACTCTGGCAGTTCAAACCCACCAGCCACTCCTCAGAAATAAGGTTGGGCAATCTACTTCCATAGTGATACTGCCTCAGAAACCCAAGGAGGGGTCACTATGAGTTGGGTTCAAGTCAATGGTAGTGAGTTTGGTTTGGTTTTGGAGCTTATTTTGTTTATGAATTTTGTTATCATTTCCTTTATTGCTATTGCTTTTGTATTTGGTAAATATTTTTGCCTCTCTTTTCAATTTTTAAGTGAATGCTTATCATTTTTCTTTGAATTACCCTGTGATTTATATATTTCTTTCCAACTTTAGAACAGTCTGTTCTATCTCACAATTGTCTTGACTTCCTCATCATTTGAGTCTGTACTTATACTATTTATCCCCATTTTTTCGTGTTGTTGTTGTTGTTGTTTTCTGTCAAGTTGGATCCGACTCATAGCAACCCCTCCTTGGGTTTCCAAGGCAGTATCACTATGGAAGTAGATTGCCCAATCTTCCTTCCTAGGAGTGACTGGTGGGTTTGAACCATCAGCCTTCTGGTTAGCAGTCAAGTGCCTTAGACAGTACACTACCAGAGCTCCCCACAGCCAACTAGCCATCTATAAATGAAAACATCAGTAGTTCTCACCTTGGCTGAACATTAAAACCACTTATGGTGCCTTAAAAAATGTTATGGACAAGCCACAGGCTGGTCCAATTAAATTAAAAAAAAAAAAAAATCTGTATTAGTGAGACAAAGACTTTATTACTATTTTTTTTTTTTTAAGCTTCACAGATGATTTCAGTATGAAGCAGGGGTTGGAGAGCAGTGCCATTCATTCACACACATAATCTGAAAATAGTGTTCCAATAGACATAAAAGTCATCTGGCCAGTAGATATGAATTCTCAGAAAGAATGAAGAGTCACAATAGAGCTGTCCATTTTATCAGGAAGCCTGAGTCACACATGAGAAACTAATAAGTCTCCATAGCCAGCTATATCATGAGATTTTTTTTTTTTTATTAGGATTTGGGTGAAGATTTACTATCATGAGATTTTTTGAAGCAGTTTGATATTACCCAGAATATATTTACAATTACAATCAAGACAGGACAAAAGGAATGAAAACTTGAGATAGAAAATGATGAAAGCTACAATATTATGTAGCCAAGAGGTGAGATTTCTGAGAATAGACATTTGGTTTTGCTGTGTTTTCCAGTGTTCACTTTCAAAAGATGGCATGGTGTTGACATCAGTTCATTCTCCTGAGGAGCTTCCTCAGGGCTGTCTTGATGTCTTTGTTCCTCAGGCTGTAGATGAAGGGGTTCAGCATGGGGGTTACCACAGTGTACATCACTGTGGCCACTGCAAGTTTCCTGGAGGAAGATACCACAGTCGAACTGAGATACACTCCAACAACTGTTCCATAAAATAAGCAAACAACTGACAAGTGAGAGCCACAGGTGGAAAAAGCTTTGTACTTCCTGCCTGCTGATGGAATTTTCAGAATAGAGGAAACGATTCGTACATAGGTGAAAAGAATCCCTAAAGCTGGAATTCCAGCATAGATGGCACCAATACAATTCAGTAATATGCCACTGCTGAAGGTGTCAGAACAGGCAAGTTTAAGAATTTGAGGAGGGTCACAGAAGAACTGAGGGATTTCCACACGATTGCAGAAGGTAAGCTGTGACATCATGAAAACATGCAATGCAGATTGCAAAAGGCTAAGTAAAGATAAAATCAAAACCAGCAAATGACATAGGCGGGGGTTCATGATGACCGTGTAGTGCAGGGGGTTACAGATGGCTACAAACCTGTCATAAGCCATCACAGTCAGGAAAAGACTGTCCAGACATCCAAAAAAGGCATAAAAAAACACCTGTATCAAGCAGCCTGTGTAAGTGATGGATTTTCTCTGTGTCTCGATATTCACTAGCATCTTGGGGACCGTGGAGGAGGTAAAACCAATGTCAGCCAAAGACAGGTTGGACAGGAAGAAGTACATGGGGGTGTGGAGGTGGGAATCAGAGCGAACAGCTGAAATAATGGCTACATTCCCAACTATAGTGGCCAGGTACATGGTCAAAAACAGGCCAAAAAGGAGGGGCTGAAGTTTCGGATCATTGGAGACTCCCAAGAGGAGGAATTCAAAGGCAGCTGTGAGATTCTGTGGCTCCATGAACCTGAGACAACTCTTGGAAAAAGAAAAGAGAATTGTTAAGAAGAAACAAACAGGCCACGAGCACTGTGTCTGTATTTTGAATTCAAAAACTTCAAAGTAAAGTGTTCACACTTGTGGACCTAATACCTCAGTACCTTAAGCAATATTTCTCAGTTGTGTAAAACCCATTCTTTCAAAATTCTTTCCTCATAATGTCTGTGCTATTCTGTTTCTTTGCATTCACTTCATTTTATTTATTTATTTAACTTTCTATTGTGGTTTGGTTAAAAGTTTATAATGCAGGTTAGTTTCCATTCAAAAATTTATACAAATTCTGTTCTGTGATATTGGTTGTAATCCCTTCAATGTAACAACACTCTCTCACATCCTCTTAGGTTTTACTGTTTTCATTTGTCCTTCTTTCTTGCAAGTCCTGCCTTCTGAGGGTCATTTTGGGGAGAATTCTGGCCTTTTGGTCTCATATGTTTTATTGTACTGTGGAGTGCATTCTTTCCCATTGCTATTATTCTCTTTATAGACTTGTCTATTCTTTTGCTCTGGTGGTGTAGTGCCTAAGCCACCTGACTGCTAACCAGAAGGCTGGAAGTTCAAACTCACCAGCCATTTCTCGGAAGGAAGACTGGGCAATCTATTTCCATAGAGATGCCACCCCCAGAAGCCCAAGGAGGGGTCGCTATGAACCAGAACCAACTCAATGGCAGTGAGTTTGGTTTGGTTTTGATTCTTTTGCTTAAATTTGATCCCAAAGGGTGGGTTTAGTTCCAGGATTGAAATGTGTCTATGAGCACAGTCTTGGAGGTTCCCTTGGTCTCTATCAGACCAGTAAATTTGGTCTTTTTTTTTATGATTTTCTTTTGTTCTACACCTTTTTCCTCCCTCTCTGTCCAGAACCTTTTATGTTGATCCTGATCAGAGTGATTAGTCATGGTAGTGAGTATCGTCTAGTTCTTCTGGTCTCTGAGTAGTAGAAGCTTTAGTTTGTGTGGTCCATTAATCCCTTGTGTTAAATTTTTCCTTATATATTTGATTTTCTTCACTTTTTTTTTTCTGGATGAAAATAGACCAATAGTTACATCTTAGAGAGTTGCTCCCAAGCTTTCAAGATCACAGTTGCTACACATCAAAGGAGGCTATAGAACATTGTTTTTGTGGACTATGCTATGCCAATTGATCTTAGTGTTCTCCGAGACCATAATCATAAATCCTTAAGCTCAGTCACATATTCCTACATGATACTTGGTTTTACATATTCACTTTAGAGACAAAGCCCTGAAGAATTTTAGATTAGGAAAGATACTTTAAGGTAAGAACTAAATAAAGGGAGTAAATTATCAGCATTCTATAAGAAAACATATACAATTTTAAAAAAATCTTACCCTTTTAAGTAAGAAACAAAATGTTCCAAATAGAAGACACTGAGAAGCAGTCAAGTGAGGTTTTTGTAGCTCTACATTAGAATTCTTGCTTTCCACAAGGGAAGCTTGCATCCCATTATCAGCCAACACATCTCATGTGCAAACACTACCCATCACCAGTTTATTGTTCTTTCAAGGTTAACTTGCTGCTGTGATGTCAGTGGGCCTTCAAAACTAAGACCGACTAGGAAGAAAGGCCTAATGATCTGCTTCAAAAAATCAGTCAATGGTAACTTTATGGATCACAAGGAACCATCCTCTAATCTATGACTGACCATGGGATGAGGCAGGACTAGGCATTGATTAGTTTCATTGTACTTTGGGTCACCATGAGTTGGGGCCCACTCTATGACAATGAAAAGAACAAGAAAAAACAAAAACAAAAATTAGTCCATTTCAACTCCAAGCGACCCCCTTTGGGTTTCCAAGGCTATAAATGTTTACAGAAGCAGAATGTCTCATCTTCTGTGGAGCAGCTGGTGGGTTTAAACATCCTAATGCCTTAACCACTACACCAGTAGAGTTACTGGGAAAAAAAAAAAAAAAAGAGGTAGTCTAATGTACTTTTATCTCATTCAAATGCAATGTAATCAATACCCTTGATCTGATATATTTATAAACATTCTACAAGTGATAGAACCACATTACCTCACTGTTGTCAAATTAATCCCAACTCACATTGACCCATAAGACAAAGGAGAAATGGAGAACAGTGCCACTGAGTTTCCAAGGCTGTAATCATTCCAGAGACTGATGGCCCCATCTTTCTCCTAAAGAGGGGGCTAGTTTTCATTGGTAACTAAACACCTTAACCATTACAAAACCAGGACTCCTACAATCATATTAGCTGGACTCTAAATGAAAATGAAAAGTTTATAATTGGAGAGCATTATATGGCAATTATGTTCATGGTTTTTTTTTCCATCATTCTTAGCTTTTCTGTCATCCATCTTCTATGGAGAAATGAGCTCACTCAAATAGGTCTTTGTTTTGTTTTTTATGATTGTGGGTTTTATTAGGAAAGTAACAGGTTATAATTCAGGATAGGAAACAAATGACTCAGGATGCAGTTCTTTGAGTAGGACAGCTTCTTTTCAGCCATGCCCATAGGTAGGGTTCCTTCTGGTCCTTGGCATCTCCAGCCCTTGGTCACTCTGTCCCTCAGCTCCTTGGGTCTATTGGGCTGTTTGGCCAACTCAGCCTCTGGCCTGCTTGGCCAAAAGTTACAAAGCTCTTAAGCTTCACCAATAAGTTCCTGGAGGGGGGTGGGTTATCTTTTTAAAATATTTTCCAACATTAACCCTAACTCTTGGCTTTGGAAGCTATCAAAATTTTATAAATACATTGGTAAATGTATAACATCATATGGCAGTGATGATTTTCAAAGTTAGTGTTAGTATTAAATGCATCAATTATCAAGCAATAAACTATTTTTAAGAAACATTCTGTTCTTGCTTTTCATGTTTATGCCTTGTTTTTCTGTATCCACACTATACCCTATCAGGGAAATATCTGATGCTGAATTCAGTGTTTACTTACTTTGTTTCCATTCTCTAGTTGCTTGATGAAAATGTTTAAGCATGTTCCTAGTTCTAAACCTTTCTGAAGAGTTTTTTTTTTCCTTCATAGGCAAACCCTCTTATTTGCAATTCAGGAATTTAGGGCCAATGAATAACCAAAGGAAGTCCCTGGGTGATGTAAATGTTTAAACACTTGGCTACTAACTCAGAGCTTGGCAGTTCAAATCCACTGAGTGCCATCTTGGAAGAAAATCCTGGTGATCTGCCTCAGAAAGGTCACAGCCGTTGAAAACCCTGTGGAGTGCAGTAATACTCTAACATGTACAGGGTGTCAAGTGTTGTAGTCAACTCACTGTCAATGGGTAAGGAGACCTGGTGATGCAGTGGTTAAAGAGCTTGCCAATAAAAATGTTGTCCGTTTGAACCCACCAGTCCATCCACTGGAGAAAAATGTGGCAGGCTGCCCCATAAAGATGACAGCGTTGGAAACACTAGAGGGGCCGTTCTGCTCCATCCTGTAGGATTGCTATGAGTTGGAATGAACTCAACAGCAATGGGGATGTTTTCCTAGCTGGGAGTTAAAGCCACGTTTGAGAACCACCCATCTTATGCCTTCTATTGAAGAGTTTTTCAAGTCAAGCCTTCCTATTAGGAGCATTGGAATTCTCCTAATTTCAACTCCTTGAAAGCAACTCATTTCCCCACTTGTTTGGATAGGTTCATTTTGATTTAATCTGTGAAAATGCATAAGGGGAAACAATAGATAATAATATGGCAAATATTCTGGTAGTTTGCACATAGGTTAAAATGTAACTATACATTGACTTTAACTTTTAGAATTATAAAAATTAAATAACACATGTAAAGTGCTTAGAATGTGGTCCTCATTGTTACCTGGCCATCACAATTATGTATTTAAAAAAAAAAAAAAAAAAAAACCTGACTCACTGCCATTGAGTCAATTTCAACTCATTTCAAGCTCTCCTTGGGCTTCCGAGGCAGTATCTCTATGGAAGTAGATTGCCCTATCTTCTTTCCAAGGTGTGGCTGGTGGGTTTGTATAGCCAGTCTTCTGGTTACAAGTCAAATGCCTTAGGCTTAGGCACTATGCCAGCAGAGTTCCCAGCAACTATGTATAGATCTTTCAGAATATATTGATGAGCTGGCCAGAGCAAGAGCCAGTAAAATCAGACTCTACACATGCATTCCTTAGTCATGAAGTACAGCCCTGATTGAGAAGCATTAGATTATTGCAAGGCACTTAGTAACTGTTTCAATAATGTTACCTCTTTTACCATCATTAATAAGCACTCCCATACTTAAAAACACATGTTTTAAAGTATGTGTTTCATACTCATGTTTTATAGAACTTTAAAATATTAATGTTAAAATTTGAGGTTTCTTTTTTTTTCCCCCATCCCTACATGATCCCATTCCTCACACACACTTCCTGCAGAGGCAAACTGTCTTATGAATTTTTGGGTATATTTCCCCCTGAATGTTTCCATAAGAATAATATTGATATATGTACTGATATTTTTCTTGACAACGTAGCTGTATAGTATCACATTACATATACCGTCCCCCAGAAGTTCTCATTTACAACAACAGTGTTTAACTGTTTCTGTGAATACACACATCTGTTTCAAACACTTTGAATGATGCTTAGAATTAGAAAGAGATATTTTATTCATCAATTTCTTATTCCAACAATCTTATGGAAATTCTTATGCCATTCTTTATATTACATGGTTGATAATTTCTATACTATGTATACACACTCAAGTTTAGTACTGATTGTTTGATTTTGTTATCCCAACAGAAAAGTTAGGCACAACTACATGCCCTTACTGTGAGAATATGGAATCATAAATATCCATGAAAATTGTATGAAAGGGGTCATTCCATCTAGATCCACATAAAATTCCCATCTTGTATAGGACATAATATTTTATTATCTCAGATTCCCAAAGTAGGGTATCAAATACATTACTTTTTGCTGAAAACACAACAATCTATATGAATCATTCTACAAAGTCCTGTAAGAATGGAAACAAAATGGTCTTTCAGGGATGCAGAGAATAAAAAACCATCAGATCTAATAATATCTGAAACTAACTTTGCCTTTACTATATGCATCCAACATATTTTTGATCATGTCCATCACCATGTTTAACCACGTCTATAATATCTCTTACCTGTTCAGTACTTACAGACAGCAATGCAGATACTTATTGACTATGGATCAGCTCTGATGACAAGATAAATATCCAGAGATAACTTGCCCTATGCCACAGATAATAATTGGAGCAAACTGGGTTCAAGTTAAATTGTAGTTTTCTACAGTCAATGAACTGACCATCTTCAGTCTGTTCCTTCCTATTTCAGAATGTTTAAAGGAGAAGACCAGAAAACTTAAACCAAGAATTTAACCAATTTGAACTTTTAAGATGATTCCAGTTTCTGGACTAGGTATTGGACACAACCCTGTCTTTATGTGCCTCTTTGAGATCAAGTGGGGCTAAATTAATAGGATGAAGAAGGAAGAGGACAACTTACAACAAATCCAAGATCAGGGGCAAGAGAAAGACCTGTCCTAACTTATCCTCTGTCAACACTTTCTGTGATTCTCTCCTGTGATCCCAGCAATCCTTCCAGTAGTGGGTGCTACAAGCAGCACCCACAGTTGTCTACTGTGGTCAGGCAGGAACCCCCACACAAAAGAGCACTGTGAAGAGGAGATCTCTGCCCAGAGAGACCAGGGAAGGGAAACAGTAGGGTGGATTGGCAGGGGAGAGAGAATATGGCCAGATACCCCAAGTCTGGTTACAGATTGCCCAGATTAAAACCTGGCATCAAGCTCTCCTGCACTAGGATCTTATAGAAATTACATAAAAAGGCAGTGTTCCTTTTCCCTTCTGGGAAATTACAGTAATGTGTGTTGCTTTTTTCAGGTTGTGATTGTGCATAAAATGTTACATAGAAATCTTAGCTCAGATCCTGGCACAGGGCAGCCTTCAATAAATATTATGATACCATGGTTACATTATCATTTTCAGCATTGTCTTTATCATCATCAGCTATAATATCATTTTGTGCTGTTTAGGAGAGAGATGAGAGGGACCATTTCCTGCTCTTAGGGAGAAGTGCCTACTGGAACTGGAACCAATGAAGAAGAAATCAAAACTCTAAATAAGTCTTCTTAGTCCTCTCCCAGAACCAGGAATAGAAACCTCATGGGCCTCTGAGCTGAAACTTACATTTCAGAGCCTCCCATTTGTTCATCCCATATGTGCTGTGTGGTCTGATGAGGAATAACTAGTGGTCCCCAGCTGTTCTGTGACTACTGTTTCCCACTATACTCACTGGATTGTGCTGGATTTCTTCTGAGGCATGACCAAGGAGGCTAGCCCATCAGTCCACCACTGTCCAGTGGGCGATGAGTGCTGAGGTTCCTTCTCAAGACGGGAAGGAAGATAGACTCAGGCGTGGACATCCTGAGGTAGAGGCCCACTCTGGAGGAGAGATACTATATGGAGTTCTCAGGACTGGGCTGGGCGAACTGATGGCTTGGAGGACACAGGCAGGTTATTTACAGTTGTGTGGCCATGAGACATAACTGCCCAGAGCTCACAATTAGCAAAATTGGTGCATGATATTCCATTCTCTGAGGACTTGTTAAAGGTGATGAAACAGGAAGAGGAGAAAATGAATGTTGATGGTATCTGGTCCTCCTCTTCTACGGAGGAAGCTCACATGAATTCCTAACCCAACTTGGAAGAATCTTAACATGAAAATCAGGGACTTTTTTTTTTTCACTTTACAAACCAGTGTCATTTTATATCCCCAAGCCAATTGACTTCATAAAGTGATTTAAGGAAGATTAGGTCTTTATAGGCATCCCTGGGTGGTGAAGATGATTAAATGCTCACTTACTAGCTGAAAGTTTGGCAATTGAAAGCCACCCAGAGGTGTCTTGGAAGACAGGCTTGGTGGCCTCCTTCTGAAAGCAGCCATTAAAGTGCAGGGCGATGCAGTGCTGCTCTGCACACGTGGGTCACTATGGGCAACATGAACTCTGTTTTGTAAACTAAGGTCTGTGTCACAAGGAACTTCCTGTATTTCACTCTGTAGTTCCCGGATGTGGTTTGGGGTTTTATGCATTTTTGATTTATGTTTTGTTTTGTAATTTGAGTGACTCACCAGTGTCCCATATATCACCAGGCTTACCCATGATGCACTAATTGCAACAAAGCTTCCCAAATAAAACAGACTAGGGTGACCCACAATGGCCTCAGACACACCATGAAATGTGATCATGAAGATGATCCATGACTAGGGGATATTGTGATCTGTTCTGCAGAGTTGCCTGGATCAGAGCTGAGTCCATGACAACCAGCAACTATAGAAAGTGTTCATGTCACTCCTGAATAAAATTTTATTTCTTAGTGCTCAGAACACACAAAGTGTTTAATAAAATGTACTTTTAGCTGATTTAATTTTTTTTCTCACAGCAGATAAAGTGGGCTCTATAGGAAAAATGGTTTATTTCACCTTTGTATCTTATCCATGTGGGCTTCCTGCTCAGAGATATCTTTGCTGAGGAAATGGAGATTTGTATGCCAATAAGTTATTTGAGGAAAACTTGAATATTGAATATATAGCCAATGCAGATGACACTATCTTGCTTGCTGAAAACAAAGAAGTCTCGAAGCCCTATGATGAAGATCAGTCTGGATTGCACCTCAACATAAACCAAACCAAAATCTTCACAAGTGGACCAATAAGCAACATCATGATAAATAGAGCAAGAGAGGGGGGAAAAAAAAGAAAGAAAAAAACTCACTGCTATTAAGAATAGATTGCCCAGTCTAGAGTGGCTGGTGGGTTTGAACCACCAACCTTCTGGTGAGTGGACAGATGCCTTAGGTACTGTGCTACCAGGACTCCTTTATCCACATACAAAAAAGAATCAAACTCACTGCCGTCGAGTGGATCCTGACTCAGAGAGATCCCTCTTTGGATTTCCAAACCCACCAGCCACTCCTCGGAAGGAAGGTTGGGCAATCCTACTTCCGTAGTGATACTGCCTCGGAAACCCAAGGAGGGGTCGCTATGAGTCGGGGCTGACTCGACGGCACATAACAACAACAACAACATCACTACAGAAGTAGATTGCCCAGTCTGCCTTCTGAGGAGTGGCTGGTGGATTTGAACCGCCAGCCTTCTGATTAGCAGTCAAATGCCTTAAGCACTATGCCACCTGAGCTCCCTTAATCTACATACAGTCTCACTTAACTCAGAATCTGTAGTGGTGAAAACAAGGTATTAATCTTTTCTTTTCTTCTTTTTTTTTTTTTTTTAGTTGTTATTTTGATTTGGGTGAAAGCTTACAGAGCAACTTTGTTTTCTGTTCAACAGTTCATACACATTTTGTTTCTTGACTTATTACAATCCCCACAATGTAACAGCTCCTCCAGATTCCACCCTGTAGATCCTTTTCTCTGTGTCTTTCTTTCCTATGCATTCCTGCCTTCTGAGCTCTCTCCCTGCACAAATTCTGCTCTCCTTATCTCCTGTGATTGACTCTTTTAAGGAGTGCGCTTTCCTGGTGTAATTTTTCACTTCATAAGCCTGTCTATTGTTTGGCTGAAGGATAGGCAATGGTGAGGAGTCCAATTCCAGGCCAGAAGGGTGACTGTAATTTCATCAGTCTTCATCAGACTAGTAAACCTGGTCTTTTTTTTTTTTTTTATGATTTAGAGTTTTATTTCACATTTTTCTCCCACTATTCAGGGTCTCCTGTTTCTATTCCTTTTGAGTGGTTTGCAGTGGTAGCTGGGCAACATCTAATTCTGGATTCAAGATCATGTACACCAAGTTTCCCATGGTCCACTAGTCCCTTGGAGTAATGGTTTCCATGCACCTTGGTTTTCTTCATTCTTCTTTACTATTGAAGAAGAGACACCAGTAGTTACATCTTAAACAACTGCTCACCAGCTTTTAAGACCCTAGTTGCTGCTCAAAAATGTAGCATTTAGAATGCTTTTGTTATGCCAATTGAGCTTGATGCTCCCTGAGACATTGGACCCAAGTCCACAGGCCAAGAAACTCACTCTCTCAAGGTGTTTAATTGTAGAAAATAAGTTATCATAACTTAGTGCCCTGTTAAATTATATATATGGACATTTTAAAAGGACTTACAAATACATATACAGAAATACTGACTGACAAACAAATACTTGGTCATGGATATGTGTATTCTCTTTCAATTACCCATACCTGATCATCTTGCCTATCTACCTATATAGCCCCCCCAAGATTAATGTTTGCTATTATTGGTGATGCAGTATTGTGTATGTAAAACATTTACCTTCGATGTCTGTACCTTTGTGCAATGCTCCATGTCTTACTTTTCCTTTGTGATATTGTGCTTTAGGCATATTGCCTTTCCCTTCACCCAAATCACTATGTATCTCTTACTCAGCTAGAAATTTCCCCACCTCCCCTCCCATCTCTGTTAATCAGCTAAGATAGTTTCCTTCCATATGTAAACCTTTCCTTGACTTTTCTTAATAGGGCACTCATATAATGTTTATCCTTCTGTGATTGACTTATTACACTCAGCATAATGTCCTCCACCTTCATCCACCTTATGGAGTGTTCACACCCTAAGATCAGCTATCCATGTAAGTGGATAGATCTATTTCTGGATTCTCAATTCTGTTCTACTCAGACCAGTGTGTGTGTCCTTGTACCAACACCAGACTGTTTTGATTACTGTGGCCATATAGTAGTTATTGATACCAGGGATTGTGATATCTCTTACTTTGTTCTTCTTAAGTGATGCTTTGCTTATTTGCTTGTCCAAGTTCTCTTTCCTTTCCAGATAACATTAGTAATTGGTTTTTCCATGTCCTTAAAGAGTCTTGAAGGAATCTGGATCAGGATTGCATTGCATCTATAGAATGCTTTGGGTAGTATTGACATTTTCACAATGTTCAGTCTTCCTTTCTTGAGCATGGTATGCCCTTCTATTTAGGTAGGTCTCATACTTACCTGTAGTAAGTAGTTCTTTGTAGTTTTCTTTGTATAGATCTTTTCTATTCCTGGTAAGATTTATTCACAAGTATATTCTCTTTCTTGGTAGCTATTGTAAATGGTATTGCTTTCCTTATTTCCTTTTCAGAGATTCCATTGATGATGTAGAGAAATACAATTGATTTTTGTATGCTGATCCCATATGCTGCTACTTTGTTGAATCTTTCCATTATTCCAGTAGTTTTCTTAGTGGGTCTCTTGTTTTTTCGATGTATAGAACCATACCATCAACAAATAGAAATACTATTACTTCTTCTTTGCCAATTTGGATGTCTTCTATTTCTCTTTCTTGCCCTATTTTCCTGGCTAGGACATCCAATATAATGGAGACTAGAAGTGGTGATAGAGTCAACCTTAATGATGTGGGTGGAGTAAAGCTTTCAGGCTTTTCATTTGTTGTTGGGGCATGACTCACAGTGGAAAGAAACAGCTGCAAACATTCATTAATAATCAGAACATGGAAAATAGAAAGTTGTCAAAAATGAAACTGAATGCATAAAGATCAGTAAACTAGGCATTACTGAGTTGAAATGGACTGCTGTTGGTCATTTTGAATGAGACAATCATATGATCTACTATGCAGGGAAAGAAAAATTGAAGAAGTGTGGTGTTGCATTTATCATCAGAAAGAAAATTTCAAGACCTATCCTGAAAAGTGATCCGATAGAATGTGGGAATTATAAAACAATATCATTAATATCACAAACAAGTAAAATTTTGGTGACTAAAATTCAAAATGGCTGCAGCCATATATTGACAGGGAACTTCCAAAAATATAAGTTGGACTTAGAAGAGGATGTGGAACAAGGATATCATTACTGATGTCAGATGGATCTTAGCTGACAACAGGGAGTACTAGAAAGACGTTTACTTGTATTTTACTGATATACTATGCAAAAGCATTCAACTGTATCATAACAAATTATGTGCAAAATTGAGAAGAATGGGAATTTCAAAACACTTAATTGTGCTCCTGAGGAACCTGTACATAGACCAGGAGGCTGTTGCTTGAACAGAACAAGGAGGTAATGCACAATTTAAAATCTGGAAGGAAGTGTGTCAGAATTGTGTCCTTTCACCATACTTATTCAATCTGTGTGTTAAGCAAATAATCTGAGACACTGGAGTATATGAAGAAGAGTGGGCATCAGGATTGGAGGAAGACTCATTAACAGCTTGTGATATGTAAATAACACAACCTTTTTTGCTAAAAGTGAAGATGACTTAAAGCAGTTACTGATGAAGATTAAAGAATACAGTCTGCAAGAAAATATAACCCATCAATATTCTGTCAACAAGAGACACACTTTAGAGACAAAGACAAAAATAAACTAAAATTCAATGGTTAGAAAAAGATATATCAAGAAAATGGCATCCAAATATTGCAGGAGTGGCAATATTAATTTCTGATAAAATTGACTTTAAGAAAAAACCACCATAAGAGACAAAGAAAGACATTATATAATGCTTAAAGAATTGATTGAACAAGAAGCTATAACCATAATAAATATCTGGGGACACAATGAAAGATCCCCAAAATACATAAATCAGAATTTAACAGAATTGAAAAGATGAATAGATGACTCCACAGTCATTGTAAGAGACTTTAATACACCACTTTCAATTAAAGATGGAACAACTGGAAAGAAATTCAACAAAGATGCAGAAGAACTAAACAATACAATCCATGCGCTTGACCTTATAGACATCGACAGAGTACTTCACCCAACAACAGCACAATATACATTTTTTTCCAGTGCACGTGAACATTCTACAGGATAGACCACATGTTAAGCCATAAGGCAAGCCTTAATAAATTGAAAAACATTGAAACACTGCAAAACATTTATCAGATCACAATGTTATCAAATTAGAAATCAGCAATAGGAAGCTCAATGGAAAAAGAGCAAAATATAGAAACTGAACAACACCCTCCTTAGGAATGATTCAGGAATAGAAGAAATAAAAAATGAAATTCAAAAATTTCTTGAATCAAACAAGAATGAAAACACCATACCAAAATCTTTGGGACACAGCAAAAGCAGTGATCAGAGGCCAATTTATAGTAATAAATGCACACATGCAAAAAGAAGACACAAAATCAACACTTTAAATCAACATCTCGAACAATTAGAAAAAGAACAGCAAGTAAAGCCTACAGTCACCAGAAGAAAGGAAATAATAAAAATTAGAGCAGAAATAAATGAAACAGGAAATATAAAGACCATAGAAAAAGTCAACAAGACTAGAAGTTGATTTTTTTAAAAGATCAATAAAATTGACAAGCCACTGGCAAATTTAACAAAGGAAAACAGTTGTTGTTAGGTGCCATCAAGTCATTTCCGACTCATAGGGACCCCATGCACAGCAGAATCCATCTCATTGAAGGCCTCCCCCTCTTTTGTCGACCCTCCACCCTACCAAGCATGACAGCCTTCTCCAGGGAATGGTCCCATCTGACAACATGACTAAAATAGGTGAGACAGTCTGGCCATTCTCTCTTCCAAGGAGCATTTCGGGTGCACTTCCTCCAGGACAGATCTGTCAGTTCTTTTAGCAGTCCATGGTACTTTCAGCATTCTTCGCCAGCACCACAAATCAAAAGCATCAACTCTTCTTCAGTCTTCCTTATTCATTGTCCAGCTCTCACATGCATACGAGGTGATTGGGAATATCATGGCTTGTGTCAGGCGCACCT
>NW_006922578.1:214300-214851 GCF_000298275.1 Orycteropus afer afer
TCTCAGGTTGTTAATGATTCTTTCTCCAATCCTGATGCCACGTTTTTCTTCATATAGTCCAGCTTCTTGGATTATTTGCTCAGTATATAGATTGAATAAGTATGGGGAAAGGATAAAACCCCGACACACTACCTTCTTGATTTTAAACAATGTAGTGTCCCTTGTTCCGTTTGAATAACAGCCTCCTGGTCAAGGCACAGGTTCGTCATGAGTACAATCAAGTGTTCGGGAATTCACATTTTTTTCAATGTTATCCATAATTTGTCATGATTCACACAAACAAATGCCTTTGCATAGTCAATAAAACACAAGTAAACATCTTTCTGGTATTCTTTGCCTGAGCCAAGATCCACCTGACAAAAGTTATGATATCCCTTGTTTGACTTCCTCTTCTGAATCCAGCTTACACCTCTGGAAGTTCTCTGTCAATATACTGCTACAAAAGTTTTTGAATTATCTTCAGGAGCTCTGGTAGCATAGTGGCTAAGACACTTGCCTGCTAACCAGATGGCTGGCGGTTCAAACCCACCAGCCACTCCTCGGAAGGAAGG
>NW_006922578.1:216341-246809 GCF_000298275.1 Orycteropus afer afer
TTTGTGATGATGAATGTCATGCCATTCCTCTTCAAACTATCATTCTCGGCATAGTAGATCACATGGTTGTCTGATTCAAAGTGGCCAAAACCAGTCCATTTCAGATCACTAATGCTGAGGATATCAATCATTATGTGTTGCATTTCATTTTTGACAACTTCCACTTTTCCTAGATTCATACTTCATACATTCCATGTTCTGATGATTAATGGATGTCTTCAGCTGCTTCTCTTCAATTTGAGTGGTGCCACATCAGCAAACGGAGGTCTCAAATGCTTTACCTTATCCATAGGAGTAAGGTTAGTTTTACTCAGATAATGCAGCTCTTTCCCAGTCCTATTTTGAGAGCCTTCTAACCTAACCAGACTATTCATAAATTTGTGCAGTAATGTATCAAACAGTGTTTCTTTGCTATTCATACAGTTTTCCCTGGCCAATTCTTTCAGAAGTAGACGGCCTCTTCCTTCTTCCTAGTCTGTCTGTCTGTAAGCTGGGCTGATACCTGTGCACCATGTGCATCATGCTGGGTTAGAAACACCAGTGGCTCAGCAACAAAGCTCACATCAACATGTCACCATGGGAGGACAAACTGACAGACAGGTTTGTCTCCCTGTTGGAAACCTCTCAGAAAAGAGGGAGAGACAAACAACATGAATAAGAAATAAATTGGGCAACAGAACCAACCGAAATAAATAGGATAATATCAGGATACTATGAAGAACTGTTTATTAAGGTTGGAACCTGTGGTAGGCAGGACAGGGGCTTGAAGGCTGCTTTTCACTTGTGTGTGACTCTATATTAAGGAAGGGGCCTGAGTTAGGCAGGCCTTGGGTTTGGACACTGCTTTTCACTTCAGTGTGGTTCTATATTAAGGCTAGGGCCAGAGGTAGGCAGGCCAGAGGCTTGGAGGCTGCTTTTCACTTGTGTGTGGCTCTATATTATGTCCAGGGCTTGAGGTAGGCAGGCTGGGGGCTTGGAGGCTGCTTTTCACTTATGTGTGGCTCTATATTAAGACTGGGGCCTGATATAGGCAGGCACAGAGGGGTTAGCAATGCCTAAGGGAGACAAACTTGTCTGTCAGTTTGTCATCATGTGGTGGCTTATGTGTTGCTGTGAGGCCTGAGGCTATGTCACCTGTTGCAAAAAGCCAAGAGGGTTACTCATGACAGAAAGATTGCAGTGGAGATTCAGGGCTTAGACAGACTCGAAAGAAGGAAGAGTGCTTTCACTTCTCAAAGAATTGGCCAGTGAAAATTGGCCTTATGAATAGCAGTGAAACACTATCTATTACTGGAAAACTTTATGAAAAGCCCTGAACCATTTTCTGACATAGTGCTGGAAGATGAGCCCCATCAGGTCAGAAGGCACTCAAAATTTGACTGAGGAAGAACTGACTCCTCAAAGTAGAGATCTTAATGATATGGATAGAGTAAAGCTTTCAGGACCTCCATTGGCTAATGTGGCATGACTCAAAATTAATAGAAACAGATGGAAACATCCATTAATAATTGGAACATGGAATGTATGAAGTATGAATCTAGAAAAATTTGAGTTTTCAAAAATTTAATGAAATGTATAAAGATCGATATCTTACATATTAGTGAGCTGAAGTGGACTGATTTTGGCCATTTTGAATCAGGCAACCATATGATCTACTATGCTGGAATGACAAATTGAAGAGGAATGGGGTGACACTCATCCCCACAAAGACTGTTTCAATCTATGTACTGAATCACAATGCTTCAGTGATAGGATAATACCCACACATTTACAGAGAAGACAAGTTAATACCACTCAAATTTGCACACCAACCACCAAAGCCAAAGATGAGGATATTGAATATTTCTACCAATTTCTGATGTCTGAAATTGACTGAACATGCAATCAAGATGTCTTGATTATCACTGGTGATGGGAATGCAAAAGTTGGCACCAAAGAAGAGTCACTCATAGTTGGAAAATATGGCCTTGGAGATCAAAATAATGCTGGAAATAGCATGATAGAATTTTGCAAGACCAACAACTTATACATTACAAATACATTTTTTCAACAACATAAGTGATGACTATATATGTGGACTTCACCTAATGGACTATAAATGTGGACTTCAAATATGTGGCAAGTGGCAATGGAGAAGTTCAATATCTTCGGCCAGAAGAAGGCCAGGATCTGATGGTGGAAAGACCATCAACTGCTCATATGCAAGTTCCAGTTCAAGTTGAAGACAATAAATACAAGTTCACGAGAGCCAAAATACGACCTTGATAATATACCTCCAGAATTTGGAGACCATCAAAAGAATAGGTTTGATGCACTGAACACCAATGACCAAAAACCAGAGAAATTATGGGATGACATCAAGAACATCATCCACGAAGAAAGCAAGAGGTCATTAAAAAGACACGAAGGGAAGAATTTACCTAAATGGATGGCAGAAGAGACTTTGAAACTTGCCCTTGAGTGGAGAGTAGCGAAAGAAAATGGAAGAAATGGCAAGATAAAAGAGCTGAACAGAAGATTTCAACAAGCGGCTCAAGCAGACAAAGCCAATTACTATAATGAAATGTGCAAAGACCTGACGTTAGAAAACCAAAAGAAAAAAACGTGCTTTGCATTTCTCAAGCTGAAAGAACTGAGGAAAAAAATTAAGCCTCAAGTTGCAATATTGAAAGAGTCTGCGGGCAAAATATTAAATGATACAGGAAGCATCAAAAGAAGATGGAAGGAATACACAGAGTCACTGTACCAAAAATAACTGGTTGATCTTCATCCATTTCAAGAGGTAGCATAAGTTCAAGAACCAATGGTATTGAAGGAATAAGTCAAGCTACAATGAAGTAACTGGCAAAGAATAATGCTCCAGGAATTGATGGAATACCCATTGAGATGTTTCAACAAATGGACGCCCCACTGGAGGCATTCACTCAGCTGTGCCAAGAGATTTGGAAGACAGCTTCCTGGCCAACTGACTGGAAGAGAGCCATATTTGTACCCATTCCAAAGAAAGATGATCCCACAGAATGTGGAAATTATAGAACAATATCATTAATATTGCACACAAGTAAGATCTTACTGAAGATAATTCAAAAACGTTTGCAGCAGTATATTGACAGAGAACTTCCAGAAGTGCAAGCTGAATTCAGAAGAGGACATGGAACAACAGATATCATTGCTGATGTCAGATGGATCTTGGCACGAAGCAAAGAATACCAGAAAGATGTTTATCTATGTTTTATTGACTATGAAAAAGCATTTGATTGTGTGGATCATGACAAATTGGGGATAACATTGAGAAGAATTGGAATTCCAGAACACTTCGTTGTACATATGAGGAACCTGTACATACATCAGGAGGCTGTTGTTTGAACAGAATAAGGGGATACTGCATGGTTCAAAACCAAGAAGGGAGTGCATCAAGGTTGTATCCTTTCACCATACTTATTCAACTTGTATGTTGAGCAAATATTCCAAGAAGCTAGATCATATGTAGAAGAACAAAGCATCAGGATTGGAGGAAGACTCATTAACAACTTGCAATATGCTGATGACACAACTTTGCTTGCTGAAAGTGAGGATGACTTTACGTATTTACTCATGAAGATTAAAGACTACAGTCTGTAGTATGAGTTACTCCTCAACATAAAGAAAGCAAAAATCCTCACAGCTGGTCCAATAAACAGCTTCGTGGTGAATGGAGAAAAGACTGAAGTTGTCAAGAGTTTCATATTACTTATCTCTACAATCAACACCAATGGAAGATCAGTCGAAACATCAGACAACTTATTGCATTGGGTGAATCTGCTGCAAAAGACCTCTTTCCAGTGTTGAGGAGCAAGGATGTCTCCTTGAAGATGAAGGTGCACCTGACCCAAACCATGGCATTTTCAATCGCCCTTATGGATGTGAGAACTGGACAATGAATAAGAAATCCTAAAGAAGAGTTGATGCTTTTGAGTAGTGGTGTTGGAGAAGAATGCTAAGAGAACCATGGTTTGCTAAAAGGACTAACAAATCTGTCCTGGAGGAAGTGCATCAAGAATACTCTTTGGACACTGTTACATAAGTAGAGATAAGTATTGATTTGGGTGAAGAGAAGGGAATTGTATGAAATGTGAGTGATCAACATGGTGGCACTGAGGAAGAGGAAGACATAGGGATGTACAAGGGAGGTGCAGACAACAAAGATGAACCCCTTTGCACATACAGTACTGCATTGTCAGTGAAGGCAAACATAGTATATGGGTGAATAGATGGGTGGACAGGCTGAACTACTAGGTAGGTCTATGTAGTGAAGTGTACACAAGACCATGTATAAGGTTGGAAGACAATGGTCCTTTAAGTGTATTTATATGATCTGTAAGAATTCCTAGGTGTATAGTAGAGCTGACAAGGGATAAGGTTGTAGCACTTCTTCTTCTTTTTTTTTTTTTTTAATTGTGATTTGGGTGAAGATTTACAGAGCAAATTCACTTTCCATACAGCAGTTCACATACACTTTGTCTCATGTCATTGACCACAGTTTACCACAATATAACAGCTCCCCTCCCACTTCCTCCACATAGTTACCTCTTCCCAATGTCCATCCCTCCATACACTCCTGCCGCCTGAGCTGTCTCCCTGTTCATAAGCACCCCTTCTTTCTCCCATGATTGTTCTATCCAAGGAGTGTATCTACTTGAAGTAAATGTTCAACTTATATGTCTGTCTTTTGTTTGGCTGGAAACCACAGGTGTGGGCTCAATTACAGACCTGAAGGGCAGCTAGGGGCCATAGTCTCAGTGGTTCCACCAGGCTCTATCGAACCAGCAAACCTTGTCCCCACCTTTTTTTTTTCTCCAAATGATTTTGAGTTTTGTTGCACATTGTTCTCCCTCTCTATCAAGGATCTCCTACATAGATCCCCTTCCAAGTGGATGACAGTGGTAGCTGGGTATGATCTAGTTCTTCTGGTCTCATATACTTGTATAGGCTGCAGATTGGATGGTACACCAGTAGCTAGGACTAATTGTTTCCATGAATTTTGGTTTTCTTCATTCTTCTTTGCTCTGGACGAGGAGAAATCCATTGTTGCATCTAGATGGCAGCTTGCTAACTTTTAACACTTCTTGGGCACAGCGAGCTACCCAGAGGACCAAGTAGTTGAACAGGAGGGCTTGAGACCATAGTCGCAGGGGACATCAAGCTCAATTGGCATAAAGTACTACATAAAATATTGTTCCACATCTTACTTTGGTGAGTAGCGACTGCAATCTTAAAAGCTTGCAAGCAGCCCTCTAGATGCAACAATGGGTCTCTACTCATCCAGAACAAAGAAGAATGAAGAAAATCAAAGATTCAGGGAAACAATTAGTCCTGACAACTGGCACACCATGCAATCCTCAGCCTCTACGACTATGAGACCAGAAGAACTAGATGGTGCCCGCTATCACTGTCAACCACTGAGTGAGATCTATGTAGGAGATCCTGGATAGAGAGGGAGAACAATGTGGGACAAAACTCAAAATCATTTGGGAAAAAAGGTGGTGGCGACCAGGTTTGCTGGTCTGATAGAACCTCAGGGAACCACTGAGACTATGGTCCCTTGCTGTCCTTCAGGTCTGGAATTGAACCCATACCTGTGGCTTCCAGCCAAACAAAATACAGGCATATGAGTTGAACATTTACCTGAGGTAGATGCACTCCTTAGAGAGAACAATCATGGGAGAAAGAAGGGCTGTTTATGCCCAGGGGGACAGCTCACGGGGCAGGAGTGCATGAAGGGATGGATACAGGAAACAGGTAACTATCAGGAGGAAGTAGGAAGGGAGCTGTTGCATTGGGGTAAATTGTAGTCAATATCATTAGACAAAATGTATGTGAACTGCTGTATGGCAAACCCGACAAATAAGCAACATCACGCTAAATGGAGAAAAGGTTGAGTTGTCAGGGATTTCATTTTACTTGTATCCACAATCAACACCCATAGAAACTGTTGTTGTTGTGTTTTTTCTAGGTGCAGTTGAGTCATCTCTGACTCATAGTGACCCTATATACAACAGAATGAAGCATTACCCAGTCCTGCACCAGCCTCACAATCTTTGCTATGTTGCTGTTGTTCGGTGCTGTCTAGTCATTTCCGACTCATAACAATCCTATGACTGGTATGCTATAGCAGAAAGAAACACTGCCCAGTCCTGTGACAGCTCCATGATTCTTGCTATACCTGAATCCATTGTTGTAGCCACTGTGTCAATCTATCTTGTTGAGGGTCTTCCCCTCTTTTGTTGACCTTCCACTTTACCAAGCATGATATCCCTCTCCAGGGAATGGTCTCTCCTTACAGCACGACTGTTCTGGTTACCTAGTGCCATTCTGACAGAAATACAGCACAAATAGGATGGCCTTAACAAACAGTTTATTCTTACAATTTGGAGGCTTTTAGTCCACATTCAATGTGCCAGGCTCCAGGGGCTGGGCGAAAGCCCCTCAACTTTGGGGTCCAGCTCTGCCTCCTACTCCCAGCCCACTGGAGCTAGAGGTGTTTCTTCACTCAGACAGCTGCTGGCTGCTGAGGCTGAGAAGCCCCAAGATTGACAAGCAAAAGGGCACAGTCCAGATGTTACCAAGCCACATGGCAAGCCATTTACTTACATCCATTGTAAGTCTCAAGGTTGGCAGAGCATTGCAGGCTACTGAGCAACAACATGGCTACATGCAGGGTCCAAGTGTGCCATAGGTTAGAGACCATTCTCAAAGCTTCTCCTTAAATATAGGAAGCAGACCCACATACCCAAAGGCAGCTACTCAGCTGCTCCCAGTAGATTCCACCATAGAGTTGATTACCAGTCTCATCATGGAGAATATTACATCCAGCTGCCCAGCCACTCAACCAGGCCTAGCCAAGTTGACATACAAACATAACCATCACAACGACCAAAGTAGGTGAGGTGAAGTCTGGCCATGCTTGCTTCAAAGGAGCCTTACAGGTGCATTTCTTCCAGGACAGATTTTTTAGTTCTTTTAGCAGTCCATGGTACTTTCAGCATTCTTCACCAGCACCACAACACAAAACTATCAACTCTTCTTTGGTCTTCCTTATTCATTGCTCAGCTCTCACATGCATATGAGGCAATTGAAATGTCATGGCTTGTATCGGGTGCACCTTAATCCTCAAGGAGACGTCTTTGCTCTTCAGAAATTGAAAGAGATATTTGGCAGCTGATTTACCCAATGCTATATAGGTCATCTACTTCCGTAGTGATACCGCCTCGGAAACCCAAGGAGGGGTTGCTATGCATCGGGTCCGACTCCATGGCAATAGTTGCATTGGTTGGTTGTATATAGGTCATCTAATATCTTGACTGCCACTCCCATTGATATTGATTGTAGAACCAAGTAATATGAAGTTCTTACCAACTTCAGTCTTTTGCCCATTTATCATGATGCTGTTTATTGGTCCAGTTTTGAGGATTTTTGGTTTCTGTATACTGAGGTGGAATACATGCTGCAGACTGCAGTCTTCAATCTTAATCAGTAAGTGTTTCAAGCCATCCTCATTTTCAGGAAGCAAAGTTGTGTCGTCAGTGTATCACAGGTTGTTAATAATTCTTCCTCCAATCCTGATGCCCCATTCTTCTTCATATAGTCCAGCTTCTTGGATTATTTTTTCAGCATAAAGTTTGAATCTTTGCTATATCTGAGGCCATTTTTGCAGCCATTGTGTCAATCCACCTCATGGAGGGTCTTCCCCCTTTTCGCTGACCCTCTACTTTACCAAGCGTGATATCCTTCTCCAGGGAATGGTCCTTTCTGACAACATGAGCAAAGAAAGTGAGAGGAAGTCTCACTTCCAAGGAGCATTACAGCTGCACTTCCAGCACAGATTTGTTCATTCTCCAGCACTCCATGGTACTTTCAGTAGTCTTGACCAATACCACAACTCAAAATCATCAACTCTTCTTTGTGCTTCCTTATTCACTGCCCAGCTTTCACATGCATATGAAATGATTGAAAATATTATGGCTTGGGTTAGGTGCACCTTAGTCTTCAAAGAGATATCTTTACTCTTCACCATTTTAAAGAGGTCTTTTGCAGCAGATTTGCCCAGTGCAATACATAGTCTGATGTCTTGACTGCTGCTTCTATTGGTGTTGATTGTGGAAACCAGTAATACAAAACCTTTGACAATTTCAAACTTTTCTCCATTTAATGTGATGCTGCTTATTGGTCCAGTTATGAGAATTCTCTCTCTCACTCGCCCTCTCCCTCTCCCTTTTAATGTTGAGGTGTAATCCATACTTCAAACTGTAGTCTTTAACCTTCATCAGTAAGTCCTTCATGTCATCTTCACTTTCAGCAAGCAATGTTGTGTCATCTACGTATTGCATGTTGTTAATGAGTCTTCCTCCAATTCTAATGCCTCATTCTTCCTCATATGGTCTGGCTTCTCAGATTATTTGCTTAACATACAGATTGAAAGGATACAACCATGACACACTACCTTCCTAATTTTAAACCACAGCCTCTTGGTCTATGTACAGGTTCCTCGTGAGAACAATTAAGTGTTCTGGAATTCCCATTCTCTCAATGTTATCCATAATTTTTTTTTTATTATTATCCACACAGTTGAATGCTTTTTCATAGTCAATAAAACACAGGTAAACATATTTCTGGCAGCAGTCAATAAATCAAACATCGTATTACATTAGGCAGGTCTGCTGCAAAAGACTTCTTTAACTGTTAAGGAACACATTTTTCACTTTGAAAACTAAGGTTCACCCGACCCACACCATGGTATTTTCAATCATCTCATATACAAGTGGAAGATGGACAGTTTATAAGGAAGACCAAAAGAGAGTTGATGCCTTTGAATTGTAGGGTTGGTGAAGAATACTGAAAATACCACAGACTTCCAGAAGAAAGAACAGATCTGTCCTGGAAGATGTGCAGTTGGGATGATCCTTAGAAGCAAGAATGGCCAGACTTTGTCTCATGTACTTAGGTGATGTAGTCAGAAGGGACTCTTCCCTGGAGAAACATATCATGCTTGGTAATGCAGAGGATCAGTAAAAAAGGGGGAAATCCTCAATTAAATGGATTGACCCAGTGGCCACAATGATAAGCTTAAGCACAAGGATTGTGAGAATAGCAAAGGACCAAGAAGTGTTTCATTTTGTTGTATATAGGGTTGCTATGAGTCATAACTCATTTGATGACAACTAACTACAAAAACACAAGGAAGATAAATTAATACTAGTATTATTCAAATATAGGCACCAACCACTAAAGCCAAAGATGAAGAAATTAAAGATTTTCGCCATCCTCTGAAGACTGAAAATGAGCAAAGATGCAATCAGTATGTATTGATAACTTCTCATGAGTAGAATGTGAAAGTTGGAAACAGAAAAGAACCATCAATAGTTGAGAAATATGGCCTTGGTGATAGAAATGATGCCAGAGATATCATGATAGAATTTTGCAAACCCAACGACTTATTCATGGTAACTAAGTTTTTTCAGCTGCTGGTAGCATAGTGCCTAAGGCACTTGACTGCTAACCAGAAGGCTGGTGGTTCAAACCCACCAGCCACTCCTCGGAAGGAAGGTTGGGCAATCCTACTTCTGTAGTGATACTGCCTCGGAAACCCAAGGAGGGGTCGCTATGAGTCGGGGCCGACTCGATGGCACATAACAACAACAACAACAAGTTTTTTTCAACAACAAAAATGGTAACTCCACATGTGAACCTTCCCAGATGGAATAGACAGGAATCAAATTGACTACATCTAGGAAAGAGGAAATGCAGAAGGACAATATCATCAATCAAAATAAGAAGGAGGTGACTGTGGAACAGACCATCAATTGCTCATATGCTAGTTCAAGTTGAAGCAGAAAATAATTAAAAGAATTCCACAAAAGCTAAAATATTACCTTGATTATGTCTCACTTGAATTTAGAGGCCATCTCAAGAATAGATTTTGATAAAAGAAAAAAAAAATAGATTTGACAAATTGAACACCAGCGACTGACAAGCAGATGAGTTGTGGGATGGTATCAATATCAACATGAAGAAAGCAAAAGTTCCTTTAAAAGACAGGAAGGTAAAAGAAGACTAAAATGGATGTAAGAAGAGGGTCTGAAACTTGTTCTTGAACAGAGTAGCTAAAGCAGATGACCAAATTATTTTTGGTCAAAAAATAACAGAGCTGAACAGAAGATTCCAAAAGATGTCTTGACAACACAAAGTGAACTATTATAATAAAATGTGCAAGGATTTGGAATTACAAAATAAAACTGGAAGGCTACACTCAGCATTTCTCATGCTGAAAGAACTGAAGAAAACTGTAAGCCTCAATTTACAATATGGAAGTATTCTATGGGCAAAATATTCAATGGTGGAGGAAGTATCAAAAGAAGATGGAAGGAATACACAGAGTCACTGTACCAAAAAGAACTGGTCAATATTTAACCATTTCAGAAGGTAGCATATGATCAAGGATCAAAGGTATTGAAGGAAGAACTCTTAGCTGCACTGAAGGAATTGGTGAAAAAACAGGCTCCAGGAATTGAAGGAATACTCATTGAGGTGTTTTAACAAACAGATGCAGCACTGGAGGGACTTACTTCTTTATGCCAGGAAATTTAGAAGACAGGTACTTGGCTAACTGACTGGAGGAGATCCATACTTATGCCCGTTCCAAAGAAAGGTGAGCCAACAGAATATCAAATGTTATCAATATGGAAAATAATCAAACAATAATCAAACAATATCACACTCAAGTAAAATTTTGCTAAAGATAATTAAAAAATGGTTGCAGCAGTATATTGACAGGGAACTTCCAAAAATGCAAGCTGGATTCAGAAGAGGACATGGAATGAGGAATACCATTGCTGATGTCAAATGGATCTTGGCTAAAAGCAAATAATACAAGAAAGATGTTTGTTTGTGTTTTACTGACTATACAAAGGCATTCAACTGTGTGGAACATAACAAATCATGGATAACATTGAGAAGAATGGGAATTCTAGAACACTTAATCATTCTTATGAGGAACCTGTACATATACCAAGAGTCTGTCATTCAAACAGAACAATACTGTCTGGTTTAATATCAGGAAGAGTGTGTGTCAAGGTGGTATCCTTTCACTATACTCATTCAATCTGTATGCTGAGCAAATAATCCCAGAAAATGGACTGTATGAGGGAGAAAAGGCATCAAGATTGGATGAAGACTCACTAACAAACTACAATATGTAGATGACACAACCTTACTTGCTGAAAATGAAGAGGACTTGAAGCTCTTACTGAGGAAGATTAAATAGAACTACAGTCTTCAGTATGGATTACACCTCAACATAAAGTAAATGAAAGTCCACACAACTGGACCCATAAGCATCATCATGATAAATGGACAAAAGATTGAAGTTGTCAGGGATTCCACTTTACTTGGATCCACTGCCAACATTCATGTAAACAGCAGTCAAGAAGTCAGACATCATATTGCACCAGGAAAATCTGCTACAAAAGGCCTCTTTAAAGTGCTGAAGAGAAAACATTTTACATTGAAAACTAAGGTGCACCTAACCTTAGAAGAGTAAAGAGATAGACCCAGCAGCAAAGCAGGGATCCAGTTAAGGTGAGGGACACAGGCCCCACCCCCCAAGAGGCAAGAAAGCAGGAGAAAGAAAAGCCAGATGATGAGACTGACTCAGCAGCAGTGGCAGGGATCCAGGAAAAAAGAGGGCAGAGAGGTTTTGAACAGCTCAGGGAGACAAACTTGTCTGTCAGATTGTCATACTGTCTTGAAGTACAATGCTGTCAGTGATAGGATAATATCCATACACCAACAACGAAGACTAGTTAATACAACTGTTATTCAAATTTACACACCAACCTCCAAAGCGAAATATGAGGATATTGAAGAGTTATATCAACTTCTGCAGTCTGAAATTGACCAAATATGCCATCAAGATGTGTTAATTTTCTTTGGTGATTGGAAGAAAAAGTTGGAAACAAAGAAGAATCATTAGCAGTTGGAAAAGTTGGCCTTGGTGACAGAAATAATGCTAGATATCACATGATAGAATTTTGCAAGACCAATGACTTATTCATTGCAAATACCCTTTTTCAACAACACAGAAGGTGGCTATACATGTGGACTTCGCCAGATGGACTACACAGGAATCAGAATGACTACATCTGTGGCAAGAGGCAATGGAAAAGCTCAATATCTTCAGCCAAAACAAGGCCAGCAGCTGACTGGAACACACCATCAACTGCTCATATGCAACTTCAATTTGAAGTTGAAGACAATTAAAACAAGTCCAAGAGAGCCAAAATATGACCTGGAATATATCCCTCCGGAATTTAAAGACCATCTAAGGAATAGATTTGATGCATTGAACACCAATTACCAAAAACCAGAGGAACTGTGGGATGACATCAAGAACATCATCCATGAAGAAAGCAAAGAAGCCATTAAAAAGACCAAAAAAAAAAAAAAAAAAAAGAAGAAGAAGAAGAAGAAAAAAACAAAATGGATGTCAGAAGAGACTGTGCAACTTGCTCTTGAGTGGAGAGTAGCTAAGGCAAGTGGAAGAGATGACAAGATAAAAGAGCTGAACAGAAGATTTCAAAGAGCAGCTCGAGCAGACAAAGCCAATTACTATAATGGAATATGCAAACACCTGGAGTTAGAAAACCAAAAGGGAAGAACACGCTCAGCATTTTTCAAGCTGAAAGAGCTGAGGAAAAAATTTAAGCCCTGAGTTGCAATATTGAAAGATTCTGTGGGGAAAATATTGAATGATGCAGGAAGCATCAAAATAAGATGGAAGGAATACATGAAATCACTGTACCAAAAAGAACTGGTCAATGTTCATCTATTTCAGGAGGTGGTATATGTTCAAGAGCCAATGGCATTGAAGGAAGAAGTAAAAGCTGTACTGAAGGAATTGGCAAAGAACAAGCCTCCAGGGATTGGTGGAATACCCATTGAGATGTTTCAACAAACAGATGCCCCACTGGAGACACTCACTCCAAGAGATTTGGAAGACAACTACATGGCCAACTGACAGGAAGAAATCCATATTTGTACCCATTCCAAAGAAAGGTAATCCCAAAGAATGTGGAAATTATCTAACAATATCATTAATATTGCATGCAAGTAAAATCTTACGAAGATAATTCAAAAATGGTTGAAGCACAATCTTGACAGAGAACTTCCAGAAATACAAGATGAATTAAGAAGACATGGAAGAAGGGACATTATTGCTTATGTCAGATGGATCTTGGCTCAAAGCGAAGAATACCAGAAAGATGCTTACTTGTGTTTTATTGACTATGCAAAAGCATTTGATTGTGTGGATCATAACAAATTGTGGATAGCATTGAGGAGAATGGGAATTCCAGAACACTTAACTGCACTCATGGGGATCCTGTACACAGAACCAGAGGTTGTCATTCATATTGAAAAAGGGAACACTGCATGGTTTAAAATCAAGAGGGGAGTGCCTCAGGGTTGTATCCTTTCACCATACTTATTCAATCTGTATGGTGAGCAATAATCCAAGGCGTTGGACTATATGAAGGAGAACATGGCATCAAGATTGGAGGAAGAATCATTAACAACCTGCGATATGCTGATTACACAACTTTGCTTGTTGAAAGTGAGGATGACTTGAAGCACTTACTGATGAAGATTGAAGAATACAGTCTGCAGTATGGATTGTTGTTGTTATGTGCCTTCAAGTCAGACCCAACTCATAGCTACCCCTCCTTGGGTTTCCAAGGCAGTATCAATATGGAAATAGATTGCTCACTTTCCTTCTGAGGAGTGGCTGATGAGTTTGAAGTGCCAGCCTTCTGGTTAGCAGTCAAGTGCATTACATCTCAATATAAAGAAAACAAAAATCCTCACAACTGGATCTGTAAGAAGAATAATGATAAATGGAGAAAAGATTGAAGTTGTCAAAGATTTCACATTGCTTAGTTCTACAATTGATGCCTATGGAAGTAGCAGTCAGGACATCAGATGATATATAGCACTGTGCAATTCAGCTGCAAAGGGCCTCTTTCAAGTGCTCAGGAGTAAAAATGTCTCTGTGAGGACTGAAGTATGACTGACACAAGCCATGATATTTTCAATTGCCTCATATGCATGTCAGAGCTGAACAATGAATAAGGAAGACTGAAGAAGAGTGGATGCTTTTGAGTTGTAGTGCTGGCAAAGAATGCTAAAAGAACTAACAAATCTGTCCGAGAGGAAGTGCAGCCAGAATGTTCCTTGGAACTAAGAATGGCCAGACCTCATCTCACCTATTTTGGTCAAGTTGTCAGGAGGTACCATTCCCCAGAGAAGGATGTCATGCTTGGTAAGGTGGAGGGTCAGTGAAAGAGACCCTCAAAGAGATGGACTGACACAGTGGTTGTGGCAATGGGCTCCAGTATAGCAAGGATTACAGAGGTGGCACAGGACTGGGTGGTGTTTCATTCTGCTGTGCCTAGGGTTGCTATGAGTCAGAGATGACTCGGTGGCACCTAACAACAACAACAACCCTAGCCACTGTATCTGCAATCACCCCATATGCATGTGAAAGCTGGACAATGACTAAGGAAGACCAAAGAAGAGCTGATGCTTTTGAGTTGTACTGTTGAAGAATACTGAAGGTACCATTGACTGCCAGAAGAATGAACAAATCTTTCCTGGAGGAAATGCAGTGGGAATGCTTCTTGGAGGGGAGGATGGCTCCACTTCAACTTTGGTCACGTTGTCAGAATGGCCCATTCCTGGAGAAGGATATCATGCTTGGTAAATGGAGGGTCAGCGAAAAAGGGGAAGACCCTCAACAAGCTGGATTGACACAGTGGCTGCAATGATGGGCTGGGGCATATGAAGGATTGTGAGGATGACTTACAACCAGGAAGTGTTTCATTCTATTGTACGTAGTGTCACTATCAGTCTGAGCTGACCCCATCAGGAAATCCCTGAGACATTATTAAAGGATGAGGGAGAGGAAAATTGAATGTGCTGGAAGGTTCAAGGTCTTTCTGTATCTCCAGAAGAGCCCTACTTGTAATTCTCACTTCTGACTTATAAATTTGCAAAGAAAATTTTAAAAACATTCCTTTCAGTCAATCCCAACTCTGGGTAACCCTATGTGTTACAGAGTAGAATGTGTCCCATGGATTTTTCTTGGCTGAATACTATCGAAGCAGGTTAGGTTAGTAGTCAAGTGCAAACCATTTGCCTCACCTAGGGATTGCAGGAATTTTAATATAAAATTCAGACTCTTTTTTTCTTTTAAAGAATCAGAGAAACTGTAATATCAGAAAATGCAATGAATTAATCAAGTAATTTAGGGAGAATTAGGGTTTATATACCAAGAATCTAATAATATTTCCATATTTCATATAAGATTTGTGTGTCTAATGGGAACTACCCACATTCCATCCTTTAGCCTTTGCTTCGGATTTAGGATTTTGTGTATTGGAGATTCATACTTTTGCTAGGGAGCTCATGAAGCCTAGTGTCTAAGGCACTTGACTGCATCAGGAGGTTGGAAGTTCAAACCCACTATCCACTCGGAAGGAAGGTTGGGCAATCTACTTCCATAGTGATACTGCCTCAGAAACCCAAGGAAGGGTCGCTATGAGTCGGGTCCCACTCAAAGGCACATAACAACAACAATAACAACACCTTTTGCTAATGTGAATGGCATTCCAATTTTTCTCTTTAATTGATTTATGTTGATATATCAGAAATCAAGAAGTTTTCTCATTCTTGTTTGGTAACTTCATACTTTGTCTAAACACTGCAGCGTTCTTCAATAGGCTGCAATCACAGTGTTGCCCAGGGCTGCAGTCATCTCACAGCTTGACTGGGACAGGATTCACTTCCACACTCACCTATGTGGCTGTTGTGTTAGGTGCCATTGAGTTGGCTCAAACTCAGAGTAACCTTATGTACAATGTAATGAAACACTGCTCAGCCCTATGCCATGCTCTCAATCCTTGCTATGCTTGAGCCCATGATTGCAGCCATTGTGTCAATCTATCTCATTGAGGGTCTTCCCCTTCTTCACTGACATTCTACTTTACCAAGCAAGATATCCTTCTCCAGGGACTGGTGCCTTCAGATAACATGACCAAAGTAGGTGCGATGAAATCTGACTATTCTTATTTCCAAGGAGCATTCCAGCTGCACTTTGTCCAGGACAGATTTGTTCCTTCTTCTGGCAGTGCATGGCATTTTCAGTATTCTTCACCAACAACACAGTTCAAAGGCATCAACTCTTCTTGTTTTCTTTATTCATTGTCCACTTTTCACATGCATATGAGGCAACAGAAAATACCATGGCTTGGGGCAGGTAGGTGTACCTTAGTTTTTAAAGTAATATCTTTGCTTCTTAACACTTAGAGAGATCTTTTGCAGCAGATTTTCCCAGTGGAGTATGATATCTGATTTATTGACTGCTGATTCCATGGATGTTGACAGTTGATCCAACTAAAATGAAATCCCTGACAACTTCGATCTTTTCTCTGTTTATCATGATGTTGCTTACTGGCCCAGTTGTAAGAGTTTTCATTCTCTTTATGTTGAGATGAAATTCATACTTTGATCTTCATTAAGAAGTGCTTCAAGACATGTTCATTTTCAGCAAGCAAGGTTGTGTCATCTGCATATCATAGGTTGTTAATTGTTCTTCCTCCAATCCTGATACCTCATTCTTCTTCATCTAGTCAAGCTTCTTGGATTGTTTGTTCAGCATACAGATTGAATGAGTATTGTGAAACGATACAACCCAGATGCACACCCTTCCTGATTTAAAACCATGCAGTATCCCCTTGTTCTGTTCAAACAAATCTTTCTGGTCTATGTACATGTTGCTCATGAGCACAATTATGTGCTCTGGAATTTCCATTCTTCACAATGTTATCCAAAGTTTGTTGTAATCCACACAGTCAAATGCCTTTGCATAATCAATAAAACATAGGTAGACATTTTTCTTGTATTCTTTGCTTTCAGCTAAGATTTACCCGAGATCCTCTTCTAAATTCATCTTGCATTTCTGGATGTTCCCTGGGAATATATTGCTGCAACTATTTTTGAATTATTTTCAGCAAGATCTTATTGCATGTGATATTAATGATATTGTTGTGGTAATTCCCACATTCTCTTGGATTACCTTTCTTTGGAATAGGCACAAATATTGATCTCTTCCAGTCCATTTTCCAAGTAGCTCCCTTCCAAACTTCTTGGCACAAATGAGTAAGCACCTCCAGCACTTCATCTGTTTGTTCAAACATCTCAATGGATAGTCGTCTACTCCTGGATCCTTGGTTGTCACCAATTACTTCAGTGCAGCTTAGACTTCTTCCTTCAATCTTGATCATATGCTACCTTCTGAAATAGCTCAACATTGGCCAATTCATTCTGATACAATGACTATGTATTTCTTCCATCTTCTTTTGATGCTTCCTGCTTCATTCAATATTTTGCCCATAGAATCCTTCACTATTGCTACACAAGACTTGAATTTTTTCTTCGGGTTTTTCAGCTTGAAAAATGCTGAGCATATTCATTTTGGTCTCCTAACTCCAGGTCTTTGCACATTTCATTATAATACTTTATTTTATCTTCTTGCACAACTCATCAAAATCTTTGTTCAGTTTTTTCCATTTCACCATTTTTTTCCTTTCACTTTAGCTACTCTATGTTCATGAGCAAGTTTCAGCATCTCTTCTTACCTTAATTTTGGTCTTTCTATCCTTTCCTCTGTTTTTATGGTCATTTGCTTTCATGATGTTCTTCATGTCATCCCCCAACTCATTTGGTCTTCAGTCACTGGTGCTCAATGCATCAAATCTATTCTCCAGATGATCTTTAAATTCAAGTTGTAGTTTGGCTCTTATGGACTTACTTTAATTTTCTTCAGCTTCAACTTCAACTTGCATGTGAGCAATTGATGTTCTGTTCTTTAGTCAGCTCCTGGCCATCTTTTGACTGAAGATATTAGGGTTCTCCATTGCCTTTTTCCACAGATGTATCTGATGTTAGTTCTGTGTATGCCATCTGGTCAGGTCCACATGTATAGCCATAATTCATGTTGTTGAAAAATGTATTTTCAATAAATAACTCATTGGTTTTACAAAATTCTGCCATGCAATCTCCAGTGTCATTTGTATTACCAAAGTCATATTTTACAATTACTGATGAATCTTTGTTTCCAACTTTAACTTTTCAATCACCAGTAATTATCAATATATCTTGATTGCATGTTTGGTCAATTTCAGACTGCAGAAGTTAGTAAAAATCTTCCATTTCTTCATCTTTTGCTTTGGTAGCTGGTGTGTAAATTTGACTAATAGTCATGGTAACTGGTCTTCTGTAGACGCAATATGGATATCACCCTATCATTTACAGCATTGTACTTGAGGACCAATCTTGAAATATTTTTTTTTTTTTTTTTTGTGATAATGTATGCTTCATCATCCCTCTTCAATTGGTCACTCTTATCAAAGCAGATCATATTGTCTTCTGATGGCCAAAAACAGTCCATTTCAGCTCAATAATGCCCGGGATATCAATCTTTACACATTCCATTTCATTTTTGAAAACTTCCAATTTTCCTACATTCCTCTTTCATACATTCCATGTTCTGATTATTAATGGATGTTTGCAGCTGTTTCTTCCCATTTTAAGTCGTGACCCATCAGCAAATGGAGGTCCTGAGAGATTCACTCCATCTACATCATTAAGGTCAACTCTACTTTGAGGAAGCAGCTCTTCCTTAGTTATGTCATGAGTGTCTTCCAATCTGAGTGGCTCATCTTCTGACACTATATCAAACAACGCTTCATGACACTTCATAACGTTTTCCAGTAATATATCAGATAGTATTTCACTGCTATACATAGTGTTTTAAGTCTCTTGTTTTTTCAGAAGTGCATGGTCCTGTGCTTCTTCCCAGTCTGTCTTAGTCTGGGAGCTCCTCTGAAACCTGTCCACTATGGGAGACCCTGCTAATATTTGAAATACTGGTGGCATAGCCTCCAGAAATACATAAGCCACCACAGTATAACAAGCTGACTGTTCTGGTTACCTAGTGTTGCTCTGACAGGAAACATGTCACGAATGGGATGGCCTTAACAAACAGGAGTTTATTCTTACAATTTGAGGCTTTAAGTCCAAGTTCAAAGTGTCAGGCTCTAGGGGCTGGGTGAAAGCCCCTCAACCTTAGGGTCCAGCTCTGCCTTCTGCTCCCGGCCCAATGAAGGCATTTCTTCACTCAGACAGCTGCTGGCTGCTGAGGCTGAGAAGCCCCAAGGTTGACAAGTAAAAAGGCACAGTCCCAACGTTACCAAGCCACATGGCAGGCCATTAACTTAAATCCATTGTAAGTCCCAAGGTCAGCAAAGCATAGCAGCCTGATGAGCAATGACACAGCTACTTGCAGGGTCCAAGCATACCGTAAGCTACAGACCATTCTCAAAGCTTCTCTTTATATACAGGAAGCTGACCACATCCCAAAGACAGCTACTCAGCTGTTTCTGGTAGATCCCACCATGGAATTGATTGCCAGTCTCATCATGTCCAGTCACTCAACAAGGCCCAGCCAAGTTGCCACACAAACCTAACCACCACACTGACTGATGAGTTGTGGTATGTGGTTGTTAAAAAAAAAAAAAAAAGAAAACAAAGGTTTTACAAATTTTTCCAGTAACATATCAGATAGTATTTCACTGCTATACATAGTTTTTTCAGTTGCTTGTTTTTTCAGAAGTGCATGGTCCCGTCCTTCTTGTTGTAGCAGGATTCAATTTCTCTTGGGCAATGGACAAGATCTCCTTCAGTGTCTAAACACATGGGTTTCTGCATGAGGCAGCTCACAACATGGCAGTTGTCTTGATTCAAAGAGTGTCAGTAGGAGATGAACCAAGTATCAGCAAGATAAAACTGAGTGTCTTCTTTCATCCTAAATGTCAAAGTATATTTTCTAACTTTTGCCATATTTTATTCTTTGAAGTGAGTGGCTAGGTCCTGCCTACACACATGGGAAGGTCTTGCACCAGAACATACATATGTGCTATTTGTCACTGAGGGAGTCACGGATGCTATCCAACACACACACCTTGTCCTCTATGAGGTAGTTGGTCTCTAAGCTCACCATATTCTTCAACCCATCACACCTCATCGACTAAAGCAAAGGTCCCATGGGAAAACTGGAAGATGGGCAGATGTACCTCCACTTTGGGCACTTGTGTGCACTTCGCCATGCTTTCTCTGAGCATGCAATTGTAATAAGCCTCTTTAGTTAGTCTTATACTGGCATACTTCTGAGGTAGTATGGGCCCAGTTCCTGACCATAACATTTAAGTGAACATTGCAATAAATTAAGCGACACTTTTTTTTTTCTTTGTTTCCCAGAACATATGGAAATTATATGTGCATTATACTATAGTCTATTAGGGGTGCAATAGCAATATGAAAATGTTTTAAATATTGTGAGAGTTACCAAGACGTGACACAGAGACACAAAGTGAGCTCATGCTGTTGAAAAAATGGCATTGAATATTTGCTTCACTCAGAGTGGGCACAAACCTTCAGGTAGTAAAAATGCAGTATCTGCGAAGCACAATAGAGTGCAATAAAACAAGGTATGCTTGCATCAGAAGAGTCCCCGTCGACATCAAGCCATGCTGCAGTTATTCTGTGCCCAATCCAACAAATATTACCAGCAGCTCTAGATTGCTCCTTAACTAGAAAGTGTTCACTTCACTCCAAAATATATTTGTCCTTCGATTTATTTGTGCTCAGAAGTCTTTAATAAAATGTGCTTTTGATTTCTCTGGTTTTCTGCATTCTTCCCCTAGTAAATAGAGTGGAATGATGGTGGGCTGCACCTTTTACATCTGTCAGTTTGGCCACCTGAGTAAGGCTTCTCTGTTCTGAAGAACTTGGAGATTGGCTTGTCATTAACTGATATGAAGAAAACTTGAATATATACCCAATGAAATTGAATACAGACAAAATTATGCTATTATGTGTAGATAAAGGGTCAAGGGGAATTCTGGGGAGATCAAAGGTTGTGAAGATGGATTGGAGAGGTAGAAGATAAGCATTGAGAGCTTTGGGCATCCTTGGACAGTGGAAAATATTTAATACCAAACGTAGTGGACAGAGTCAGTCAGATTCCAGAGTAACTGCAAAAGATGAGTGCACAAGACAGATGTATGAAAACCAAAGAGAGTTGTGATCTCGTGATAAACAGAGATATCCACTTCATATTTGTCCCACTTCTCTCTATGGATGAGTATCCTCAAAAGAAAAAGAAACTTAACACATTCCTTCATTCCCGTTTTATATGTCCAATTGAGGAATATGTACCCTCAATTTTTTTCCCTGTGTTACTTATATAACTCATTCAACCTCTCCTTTTCATTCTAAGACTTTTACCCTTGCAATACAATTAAATGGTGAATAATAGATACCTTCAAATGTCAATAATACTACAAACTATACCTTTCTTCTCTCAGGAGTTCTTAAAGATCTCTAATGGTAAATATAATGCTCCATGGAAAATAAAAATACTGGATGTCAAATTGCATTCATCATTTTTATAAGATAATGAATAATTTATTCAACATTATACAAACTAGAACTGAGAGTTATCTATGGTCTTACTGCAGTAGATTTTGAGTACATAAATAAATTATATTCAACCCCTATCCTTGAGCTACTCAAAGTCTTTTGGGGAAAAGTTAAATTGGATTAGTCACCAGGCATCCAGGGAAAAGCACACATGGAGTTCAAATAAATTTTTGAAAAGTCATCTGTGTTACAGTAGATGAAACCAGTGATATCTATATTTATTGAAATCTTGCTATGTGTGATATACATTATCTGCTTAATCCTTACAATGTTGTAAGTTAAATAATATTGAAAATGAAGAGTAAAAGCCTTGAGAGCTAAATAACAAGTCCAAGGCCACACAACTAATGACTTAGCAGAGCTGATGTTGTAAAACAACTATTCTGTCAGCAAAGGACATTAGTCGAACCACTGCCAAAAGCCGGTTGCCCCCAGATTGACTCTGACTCATGGTGACCCCGTGTGTGTCAGAGTGGAATTATACTACATAGATGTTTCAGTGGCTGGTTTTTCAGAGGTAGATTGCCAGGATTTTCTTCCGAGGCACATGTGGGTGGACCCAAACCTCCAATCTCTTGGACTCTAGCAGTCACGTTAGCTGTCTGCACCACACAGGGCATCCCTGAACCACTACACTGGTTTGTTCTTCTGTAACTATGTTAGTGTCCAATTAAACCAAAACCAAACTCACTGTCATCGAGTTGATTCCAACTCATGGCAACCCCCATTGTGTTTCTGAGGCTGTAAATATTTATGGAAGTTTGTAAAATGAAGTTGTTCTGATATCCTAGGATTCATACTAAAGAAGAACTTCATTAAAGATACAAGAGCTGCCATTTGATGGTAAATTACCATTTGATCTGACCTCGACAGCATCATATTTAATGGTTACAATGTATTTGGAAGATTGCCATTGTCTTTGTTAGGTGTCATGGAGTTGGTTCTGACACTTAGTGACCCTATCTACAACAGAATGAAACACTGCCGGGCCCTGCATCATCCCCACGATTGTGGCTACGTTTGAGGATTGTTGCAGTGTCCCTGCACTGTTTGAATCCATCTCATTGATGGCCTTCCTCTTTTTCACTCACACTCTGCTTTGCTGAGCATGTTGTCCTTCTCCAGGCACTGGTGTCTCCTAATAATGTGTCCAAAATACATGAGAAGAAGTCCTGATATGCTTCTTTCCAAGGACCATTCTGGCTCTACTTCTTCCAAGACTATTTGTTTGTTCTTCTGGCAATCCATAGCATATTCAGGATTCTTTGCCATCACTATAATTCAAAGACATCAATTATTCTCTGGTATTCCTTATTCATTGTCCATATTTCATATGCACCTAAGGCATTTGACCACTAACCAAAAGGCTAGTGGTTCAAACTCACCAGCCACTCCCAGAAGAGACATTAGGCAATCTACTTCTGCAAAGATTTACCACCTCGGAAACCCAAAGTGGGTCTCTATGAGTTGGAATCAATTCGATGGCAGTGAGTTTGGTTTGATTTGGAAGGGGCAATTGAAAATAGCATGGCTTGGGTTAGACAAACCTTAGTCTTCAAGTCTTCAAAGTAACATCTTTGTTTCTTAACACTTTAAATAGGGTTTTGTGTGTGTGTGTGTGTAAGATTAGTCCAATGCACTATTTCATTTGATTTATTGACTTCTGCCTCCCTGGGTGCTGATTGTGGATACAAGTAAAATGAAATCTTGGCAATTTCAGTCACATCTCCGTTTATCAATATTGCTTATTGATCCAGCTCTGAGGATTTAGTTTCTTTACATTGAAGTGTAGTCCATACCAAAGGTTGTAATCTTTGATCATCATCAATACATGCTTCATGTTCTCTTAGCTTTCAGCAGACAAGGTTGTGTCATCTGTATATCACTGGTTGTTAATAAGTATTCTCTAATCCTGATGCCAAATTCTTCTTCATGTAATCCAACTTCTAGGATTATTTGGTCAGCATACAGATTGAATGAAGATGGAACAATCTACTTCCATAGTGATATCACCTCGGAAACCCAAGGAGGGTTCTCTATGAGTCAGATCCGACTCAAAGGCAGTGAGTTTGGTTTTAGTTTTATACAGATTGAATAAGTATGGTGAAAAGGATTCAACCCTGACACACACTTTTCCTGAACTAGATAGATAGGCTTATTTCAATTCAAAAATGGCAATGAATTTTTCTTACTCTCCCCCCACCCCCTGAGCATACATTGTAATGTTCCTTTACACACTTCACCAATACCTTCCTTCCCCACACAGAATCTATCAGTCAGGATTCCATATAGAAAGCATTGTGAAGATAACTTAATAGAGGAAACAGGTAAAATAGTTATACATTTACAGAAAAGCTAAAAGAAACAATGCTGCAGTAGAGAGATAGGAACAGGAGAAAGAAGCTAGCACAACAAGAGCTAACAAGTGTAAGAAAAATGTTGGGATTGTTAGGTCACTTTACTGATCACTATTAGAGGAACCTAACAGGAAAACAAGACGGAAAATCAGAATAGTGATCTAGAGGGCCTCCCTTCTCCATCCCTAGCCCCACAAGGTAAATAATAGAAGAGTGACTCAAAAGAAGAGAGACAATAGCTTAATAAAAAGCACATATGACAGTGTTACTGTGTGCAGGCAGGGGCAGTGGTTCTTCGGTGATAGGATCCTCGCCTTCCATATGGGAGACTTGTGTTCAGTTCTGACCAATGCACTTCAAATATTGTCACCACACATCTGTCACTGAGGCTTGTGTGTTGCTATGAATAGGTGTCAGTGGACCTTCAAGACTAAGCTGCCCTAAGAAGAAAGATCTGGTGATTTATGACTGAAAATCAGCCAATGGAAACCTATGGATCACAACGGTCTGATCCATAACCAATAATGGGGATTGTGTAAAACAAGACAGTGGCTGTTTCTCTTGTGCATGGGGTGGCCATGATTTAGGAGCGGGGGGTGGGGATAACTAGAAGGAAGCTAACAACAACAACAACAACAAGGTGTGCAGAAAGAAGATAGGAGAAAAAATGTCATCAGGAATATATTGGGGGGAAAACTTGCCTTTTCTAAGGATGTATTCTTTCATATCTTTCACCTTGTGAGCATTATCATCTTCAGGAAGTGTTCAAAAGAAGTAAAAGATCCACAACATACTAGTAATCTTTGAAGGAAAAGTCTGAGAAAATTAGTAGTTTTCATGTTGCCTGAGCTTCTCAGTCAGAAGGCACTCAAAATATGATTAGGGAAGAGATGTCTTCTCAGACGACAGCCAACCTTAATGATGTGGATGGAGTAAAACTTTCAGGACCTAAATTTGCTGACGTGTCATGACTCAAAATGAAAAGAAACAGCTGAAATATCCATTAAAAATCTGAACATGGAATGTATGAAGCATGAATCTAGGACAATTGGAAGTTGTAAAAAAATGAAAAGGAGTGCATGAAAAGCCTCCCTCCCAAAAGCCATCTGCTGGCCACTTCCTGGCCCTACCCTACCAGTTCTAGCCCTGCCAAAGCAGCAGCCAAGACATAAAAAGACATATTGCATTGGGCAAAAGACCCCTTTCAAGTGATGAAGAGCAAAGATGTCTCTTTGAAGACCAAGGTCCACCTAACTCAAGGCATGGTATTTTCAATCGCCTCATATGAAGGTGAGAGCTGGAAAATGAACAAGATAACCAAAGAAGAGTTGGTTTTGAGTTGTGGTGTTGGCAAACAATACTGAAAGTACCATGGACTATTAAAAGAACAATCAAATCTGTCCTGGAAGTAATGCAGCCAGAATGCTCTTTGGAAGCAAGAATGGCCAGACATTGTCTGACCTATTTTGGTCATGTGGTCAGGAGGGACAAGTCCCTGGAGAAGGATGTCATGCATGGTGAAGTAGAGGGTTGACAGAAAAGGGGAAGGCCCTTAACGAGATGGATTGACACAATGGCTGCAATGATGAGCTCAGGTGTGGCAAGGATTGTAAGGCTGGCACAGGATTGGGCAGTGTTTCATTCTGTTGTACATAGGGTCACTATGAGTCAGAGTTAGCTCAATGGCACCTAACAGCAACAACAATGAGGCAAGATATCTGACTATAGATGTTTGGTTTTGCTGTCTTTTCCAAGCCATACAAGCAGAAAGATGGCACCAGTGTTGACATTAAGTTGTTCTCCTGAGGAGCTTCCTCAGGGCTCTCTTGATGTCCTTGTTCCTCAGGCTGTAGATGAATGGATTCAACATTGGAGTGACCACAGTGTACATCACTGTAGCTACTGCAAGTTTCCTGGGGGAAGATAAGATGGCTGAACTGAGATACACTCCAATAACTGTTCCATAAAATAAGGAAACAACTGAGAGGTGAGAGCCACAGGTGGAAAAGGCTTTGTATTTCCCACTTGATGATGGAATTTTCAGAATGGTGGAAACAATTCGCACATAGGTGAAAAGAATCCCTAAAACTGGAATTCCAGCAAAAAAGGCACCAATACAACTCAATAATATGTCACTGGTGAAAGTGTCAGAACAGGCAAGTTTGAGGAGTTGAGGAGGGTCACAGAAGAACTGAGGGATTTCCACCTTCTTGCAGAAAGTAAGTTGTGATATCACTAAAATGTGCATCAGAGTGTCCAAAAGGCTCATAAAAAAAGACATCAAAACCAACAAACCACACAGACGAGGGTTCATGATGACTGTGTAGTGCAGGGGGTGACAGATGGCCACAAACCTGTCATAAGCCATCACAGCCAAGAAAAGATCATCCAGACATCCAAAAATGGAATAAAAAAACACTTGTGTCATGCACCCTGTGTAGGTGATGGATTTGCTCTGTGTCTGGATGTTCACTAGCATCTTGGGAACAGTGGAGGAGGTAAAGCTAATGTCAGCTAGGGACAGATTGGAGAGGAAGAAGTACATGGGGGTGTGGAGGCAGGAGTCAGAGCCAATGGTCAAGATAATGAGTGAATTCCCGAGTACATTAACCAAGTACATTGTCAGAAACAGCCCAAAAAGAAGGGGCTGAAGTTCCGGGTCCTTAGAGAAGCCCAAGAGGAAGAATTCAGAGATATCTGTTAGATTCTGGGGCTCCATGAACCTAAGGCAAATTTTGGAAAAAGAAAAGACGATTGTTAAAAGGAAACATAGTGACTGTATTTTGAATTCAAAACTTCAAAGTTAAGTGTTCATAATTAAAGACCTAATACCTTAGTTCCTTAAGCAATATTTCTGTTGGACCGAATGCTTTCTCTCAGAACTCTTTCCTCTTGATGTCTTTCCTATTCTCCTGTTTCTGTACACCTTCATTTTATTTATCTATTTTACTTTTTATTGTAGTTTATGTGAAAGTTTACAAAACAAATTTAGTTTCCGTTCAGTAATTTATACACATATGGTTTTGTGATATTAGTTGCAAGCACCTCAATATAACAGCAGTGTCACACTTCCTCCTTGGTTCCTTGTTTCCATTTCTGCTTATTTCCTGCCCTTCCTGCCTTCTGAGGTTTGTGTGTAGGACAATACTGCCATTGTGGTCTTAAATGTTTGATTGTACCAAGGAGCAGATTCTGCTCTGGTGTTATTATTCTATTTATGTTGCAATGACTCTGGTCCGAGTAAATGGCACATAACAAAAACAACAACATCCTTTTGCTGAAATTTGATTCTCAGAGATGAGTTTAGTTCCAGGATCGATTGAAATGTGGCTAAGGGTCCCAGTCTCAAGTGTTACATGGTTCTCTATCAGATCAGTAAGTCTGGTCTTCCTTTTCTTTTCTTTCTTTTGTTTTGATTTTAAATTTTGTTTTACTTTTTTTTTTTTTTCCTTCCCTTTTGGTCCAGAACCTTCTATTGTGTCCCTGATCAGAGTGGTTGATAATGGTAGTAGCATCATCTAGTTTTTCTGGTCTTAGGGTAGTGGAGGCTGTAGTTCACATGGTCCCTTAGTCCATTGGTATAATTGTTTCCTTGATTCTGTTTTTCTTTGCTCTTCTTTGTTCTCATTGAAGAGAGATGAACATCGTATCTTAGATGTCCACTTGCAAGCTTTGTAGACCTAAGTCACTACTCACCAGAAGATGTAATACATTGTCTTGTGCACTATGCTATTCCAGTAAACCTTGGTACCCCTCAAATCTGTAGTCATAAGTCCTAATTCCAGGCACTTGTTCCCTCAAAGTGTTTTGTTTCACACATTCACTTTATATACAGAAGGCTGAAGAATGTTAGAATAGCAAAGAGATTTTAAGATAAGAACTACATAAAGTGAGTAAAATATCAGCTCCCTACGAAGAAAAAACATGCAATAAAAAATATCCTTCTCCTTTTAAGTGAAAACAGAATGTTCCGATTATAAGTCATGAAAGAGCAGTCAGGGGCAGCTTTTGTATTTTTATGTGAGAATTTTTGCTGTCCATGGAGGAGACCTGGGGCCCATCTGCCAACCCCCCTCATGTGCAGCCACTACACATCTGCCCGTTTGTTGTTTGAAGTTTTCCAGGTGGCTGTGCTTCTGGATGTCAGTGGACCTTCAGAACTAACACAGAGTAGGAACAAAGACCTGATGATCCACTTCCAAAGATCAGCCAATGAAATTTTGTGGATCACAAGGAACCACTGTCTAATCTACCACTGAACAACAAGAGGTAGTCAAATGTACTTTGTCTCATTCATATGCAGTGGAATCAATACTTTTGATTAGAAATATGTATAAACATTCTACAAGTGATGGAACCACATGAACCCATTGACGTCAAGTAGAGTCTGACTCACAGTGACCCTGTGAGACAAAGCAGAGCTGCCCCACAGGGTTCCCAAGGCTGTAACTCATTCTGGAAGCAGACTGATGTGTATTTCCCTTGAAGCGCAGCTGAGATTTCATGAGCAAAGGAGAACTTTAACCACTACAAAACCAGGGATCCTAGTAGCACACTAGTTGGACTCTAAATTAAATTGAAATGTTTGTAATCAGAGAGCATTTTATATGTCAATTGTTTTCATGGGTTTCATCATTCTTTGCTTTTCTGTTATCCATCCTCCATTGAAATAGATTAGTCATCTTTTAAAAATATTTTCCAATATTCATCCTAATCCTTGACTTTGGTGACTATAAAAATGTTACAATACATTCATAAGTGTATAATATCATACATCATTGATTTCAAAGATGGCGTTAGTACCAAAAGAACCAATGATATAGCAATAATTTACTCTTAAGAAGCAATCTGTTCTTGCTTTTCTTCTGTCTGCCTTGATTTTTGCATCAACACCACACCATCCACGGAAATGTCTGAGGTTGAATTTAGTGTTTCCTTGTTTTGCTTCCATTCTCTGTTTGTTTGATAACAGTGCTTAAATATGTTTCTAATTTTAACTTTTTGTGAAGACTTGTTCTTTTATTGAACCAACCCTCTTGTTTACAGTCAGAAATTTAGGGCCAACAAAGTGCCAGTGGGAGTCCCTGGATGGTGCAAAGGGTTAAGCCCTTGGCTGCGAACACAGAGCTTGGCAGTGCAGTCTGCCCAGAAGCACCTTGGGAGGAAGTCCTGGGGCCCTGCTGCAGACAGGCCACGGCAATGGAAGCTCTGTGGACCGCAGTGCTGCTCTGACATGGACAGGGCCGTGAGTCTTCGTCAACTCGATGTCTACTGGTCAAGGGGCCCTGGGGAGGCACTGGTTGAAGAGCTTGTCAAAAATATTTGGTAGTTCAAACCCACCAGCCGATCCCCTGCAAAAAAATGTGGCACACTGACAGCCTTGGAAACGTGCAAACACTAGTGGGGCAATTGTATGCTGTCCCATAGGATCACTATAAGCCAGAATACTTGACAGCAACGAATATAGCTTTCTAGTTGGGAGCTGTCAAAGCCAGCTTTGAAACCCAGCCAACGTATGCCTACTACTTACAAGTTTCTCAAATCCACCTTTCCTATCAGGGAATTGGAATTCTCCTAATTTCAGCTCCTTGAAGGTGACTCATTTCCTCTTTTGTTTCAATAGGTTCAAGATGATTTGATTTGTGAAAATGCATAAGTGAAAACAATAGAGAATAATATGACAAATATCTGTATAGTTTGCATGCTGTTAAAAGATAACTATTAATTGAATCTTTTAGAATTATAAGAAAATAATAATACACATAGAGTGCTAAGACTGGTGGTCTTCAGTGTTAACTGGTCATTACAATTACTGATGGATTTAAAAAATATACTGATGAGCTGGCCATAGCAAGAGCCAATTATATGGTCATCCTGAAGTACGGCCCAAGTTGAGAAGCAGAGCTTTAGATTATTGCAAGGGACTAAATAAGTGCTTCAATAATGATACCTGTCTCATTATCATTAACATGTAATTCCATATTAAAACACTCACATTTAATAACACTTGTTTTATCCTCATGCATTATAAATTTTAAAATTTTACCCATGTAACTTGAGTTTTCTTGCCATCCCTACAACATACCATTCCTCAGCACACTTTTCCCCAAATGTAGACTATCTCCTGAATTTTGGGGTGTATTTTCCTCCAAATGTTTTCATAAGATTAATATTAGTGCATGTATCCATAAAAATTTTCTTGAAAATGTACTTAAATAGTATCTTGCTACACATACTTTCCCACAAAAGTTCTCATTTCCCACAACATTGTCTTTTAACTGCCTCTGTGAAATACTCACACCTGTTTCAAACACTTTAAATGATGCATTGTATCACTGAGAAATGGATTCTTTAATTTGTCAATTTCTTATAACAAGTCTATGTAAATATGTGTGCCACTCTTCATATAACACAGTTGTTTTTGTTAGGTGCTGTTGGGTCATCTCCGACTCATAGAGACCATATGCACAGCAGAATGACA
>NW_006922578.1:257968-258574 GCF_000298275.1 Orycteropus afer afer
CATGTTTGGTAAAGTGTAGGGTCGACAAAAAAGTGGGAGGACCTCAATGAGATGGATTGACACAATGACCATGATGGGCTCAGATATAGCAAGGATAGTGAGGCTGACACAGGACCAGTCACCTGTAGCTTTCACACTAAGACTTGGAAGAAGGATGGGCCATCCACTTGTGAAGAGATTGGCCACTGGAAAGTTTATGAGTAGCAGCAAACCACTGTCTGATATATTACTGGAAACTTCATGAATAGCCATGAAATGTTGTCTTATATAGTGCCAGAAGATGAGCTCCTCAGGTTGGAAAGGATGGCAAATAAGACTAGGGAAGAGTGGTCTCTTCAAGGTAGAGTCCACTGCAATGACATGGATGGAGTAAAGCCTTTAGGACCTACATTTGCTGATGCAGCATATCTTAAAATGAGAAGAAACCGCTGCAAAGTCCATTAATAATTGGAATGTGGAATGCAGGAAGTATGAATCTAGAAAAAGTAAACGTCAAAAATGAAATGAACATGTAAAGATCGATATCCTCAGCATTAGTGAGCTGAAATTTTAAATCAGTCAATCATATACTCACCTATTTCAGGAATGAAAAATTGAGAAGGAATG
>NW_006922578.1:260589-261788 GCF_000298275.1 Orycteropus afer afer
ATTTGAGGCATGCAGTTGTAAATATGATTCCACCATCTTCAACCTCAATTGTACACTTTTGACCAAGCCATAACATTTATAACTAACCATTTTTTCTGAGAACATTTGTAAATTTCTTAATGCAGACATATGGCAACATACCTTTATTCTCCTTACTATGACTTATTAGTCAAATTTCAATAAAGAAGAAGGAAATCACACAAGTTATTTTACTGAAGTTCATTTAATAAAGGTAATTACTGAGACTATAGCCCTTAGACACTCTTCAAGCTGAGAACTAAATTCACCCCCATGGCTCAACTTTCAGCCAAATGATAGACAGGTCTAGAAGCTGAAAATAACACCAGGAAGGTATGCACACATTAGAACAATCAGCCATAAGATATCAAAAGAGCAGCATTTGCTCAGGGAGACAGCTAAGAAGGTAGGAAAGGATAGGAAAGAAGGATGAAGGGAAATGGAAAACACAGGGAGAAAGTGAGAAGAGTGCTGGGGTTCCAGTGTTGGGATTGCAATGATGTCACAAAATTGTTACTGAAATTCAATGAGAACATGTATGAATTGTTCAATGGAAACCCAATTTGTTCATCTAAACTTTCACACAAACAGCATTATTTTTAAAGGTACAAAAAGAAAAAGAAAAACTGAACAGCATAAAAGAAAAAAAAAAGTTATAACACAGAGATACTTTATGTAGGAAGTAGCAAACCTATGAAACAATAAGAAGTACAGTGAAAATTTTGAGATTATTGGGGGTGATGATCTATGAACCACGAGTTCAATTCTGGCCAATGTTATTACAGATCTGTCAATGGAGGCTTGCATACTGCTATGAAACTGAACAGGTTTCACCAAAAATTCAAGAATAAGATGCACTAGAAAGAAAGGTCTGGTGATCTACTTCCAAAAATTGGCCAATGAAAATCTATAGACCACAGCAATCTGATTTGTACCTAATAACTTGGATGTCACAGAACTGGGGAATTTTGCTTTGTTTTATTTTTCCTTCTGTTGTCCACAGGGTAACAGTCAGGGTGGGGGGAGGTAATGGAAGGAAGCTAACATCAACAACAACAAAGTGTAGAGGGAGAAGATGCGATAAAAAATATCACAAGGAATAGGGAGCTCTGGTAGCTTAGTGTCTAAGGACTTGACTGCTAACCAGAAGGCTGGAGGTTCAAACCCACCAGCCACTCCTC
>NW_006922578.1:262198-263542 GCF_000298275.1 Orycteropus afer afer
TGAGACTAAAGCATCAATAATTTTTATGCTCACAGATTATTCCAATGTGCAGTCAAGGTTGGAAACCAGTGCCATTCACACACATAGCCTGCATATACACTTTCATTAGACATAAAAGTAATCTGCACAATGGATAGGAATACTGATAAAAAGTGAGAATTCTAAGAACATAAAAACACATTTTCATTTTACCAGGAATCATGAGTACAGATGAGAAAATAAGAAGGCTCCATAGCTGTAATGGGATTTTATCAAGCAGTTTGACATTGCCCAGAATTCTCCCACAATTCCACTAAAGATGTGACAAAGGAAATTAAAGTGTGACATAGAAAGCTATGAGAGCTACAAAAATTAGGTAACCAAAGGGGTGAGATTTCTGATTGCATATGTTTGGTTTTGCCATCTTTTCCAACTCACATAATTTAAATAAATAATAATAATAATAAAAAGGCACAATGCTGGTGTTAGTTTATTCTACTGGGTAGCCTCTGCAAGGCTGTCCTGAGGTCCCTACTTCTCAGGCTGTAGATGAAAGGATTCAGCCTGGAGGTAGCCACTGTGTATATCACTGGGGCCACTGAACCTTTCCTGGAGGAAGATGAGACAGCTGAACTGATACACTCCAATACCTGTTCAGCAAAATAATCAAACAACTGACAGGTGGGAGCCATAGTTGGAAAAGGCTTTATACTTCCCACCCAAAGATGGGATTCTCAAAATGGAAGATACAATTCTCATGTAGGAGAAAAGGATCCCTGAGACTGCAACAGCAGCAAAGATGGCACCAATGCAGTACAGCAATGCGGTACTGGTGGAGGGTTCAGCACAGGCAAGGTGGAGAAGTTGAGGGGGGTCACAGAAGAAACTAGGGATTTCCATATTCTGGAAGAAGGTGAGTTGTGATGCCATAGAAATATGCAGCTGAGAATCCAACAGGCTGGTAAAAAAGACATCAAAACCAGCAAGCCACATAAGTGGGGATTCATGATGACTATGTAGCGTGGGGGGTGACAGATGGCCACAAACCTGTCATAAGCCATTGCAGTTAGGAGAAGACTGTCCAGACATCCAAAACTGGAATAAAAGAACAGCTGTGTCAGGCAGCCCACATAGGTGATGGATTTTCTCTGTGTCTGGATGTTCACTAGCATCTTGGGGACTGTGGTGGAGGTAAAACCAATATCAGCCAAGGACAGGTTAGAGAGGAAAAAGTACATGGGAGTGTGGAGGTGGGAGTCAGAGGCAACAGCCAGGACAATGAGTAGATTCCCAAGTACAGTGACCAGGTACATGGTCAGAAAGAGCCCAAAGAGGAAGGGCTGAAGTTCCTGATCATCAGAGAAG
>NW_006922578.1:264767-266345 GCF_000298275.1 Orycteropus afer afer
TCCAATAATTCAACACTAAGAAACACTCATGTGGGAGCTCTGGTGATGTAGTGTCTAAGGCATTTGACTGCTAACCAGAAGTCTGGAAGTTCAAACCCACCAGTTGCTCCTTGGAAGGAAGGTTGGGCAATCTACTTCCACAGAGATACCACCTCAGAAACCCAAGGAGGGGTTGCTATAAGTCAGAAATAACTTGATGGCAGTGTTTGATTTTTTTTTTTTTTTTTGGATTTTATGAAGGAAACAAGAAATATCCTTCTAATATTAAGTCAAAAACCAAAATGTTCCAAGTATACAACACTAAGAAATAGTCAAGGGAAGCATTTGTGTTCTGTAGTAGAATTCCTGATCTAGGAGACTTGGGTTAGATTCTCCTTCTTTGCACTGCATGTCTGGCCAGTCTGACATATTGTGGAGGCTGTCATGTTTGCTGTGATGTTGGAAAAGTGTTAGTGGAGCTTCAAAACTAAAACAAACTAGGAAGGAAGTTTTGATGATTTGCTTCCAAAAATCAGCCTATAGAAACTTTATGGATCCCAAGGAAACATCATTGGATCCATCACTGATCATGGGACACTGCAGGACCACACAGCATTCAGTTCCATGGGGCTTTGGGTCACCATTAGTCACAGCCCACTCAATGAGGACTCACAACAACAGCAGCAACAAGAAGTAGTCAAATGTACCTTCTCTCATTCAAATGCAGTGCAATCAATTCCCTTAATTAAAAATATTTATGTTTGCCAAAGATACAGCCACATTAACCCTTTGTGAAATACATGCATCTGTTTCAAACACTTTAAATGATCGTATTATTGAGAAAGGGGCCCTTTCATTTGCCAATATTTTATTACAGCAATCTTATGAAAATTCTTACACCAGTCTTCATAGTACACAACTGAGAATTTCTACATTCTGTGTACATGGAGCATAGTTGTTTGCTGTATAAAAATAAATGGATGTGCAAATTTATTATTAATTGCTAACATTTGTGTTTCCAAGAAAAAGTCAGACACAACTGCTTACTCTTATTTTCAAGGTATGGAATCATAAATATCCATGACAAATTGTATGGTGATTGTTGTTCCATCATATATACAGATTTCCAAAATAAGTTATCACCTACATTACTATTCATAGAACACCCTACAACCCACATGATTCATGCTATAAAGTCCTCGCAACTAAGTTGGCCCATCCCCTTAATTCATAGACCAACTCACCAAGTTGTAAGAGGAAGAATCGATGGTTCTGCCTTTGTTGGCTCCTCCTGAATCAAAGAAGATTTTAAAAGAAACACAATCCCTCAACTCTGATAGAAGGGACGATGCCCTGGAACAGGAATCAGGAGAACAAAATCAGAGTCCAAATCTTTCAGACATTAAATTTGGGGTCCACGTTCATCTCTCAACCTCTCTGAGTAGATGTTTGTAAGCATGAAATTGGGAAAAGAACCCCTATCTCTAGAATATGTATGACAGGTAATGAATAGTTGGCACTCAGGAAATATTTGGTCATTGTTTTTCAATCAGAATTTGAAACACTATGGGAATCACATATTTATTGATGAAATAAAAT
>NW_006922578.1:267805-269495 GCF_000298275.1 Orycteropus afer afer
TGCCAAAACTTTTTATAATTCCCTGTGATCTCAGTCCCCCTTCCAACAGCAATGCAGCAGGGACCACCCACTGCTGTGTGCCAGCAGGAACCCCACAGAAAATAGCACATTACAAGCAGGGGTCTCTGCCTTAAGAGACAAGGTCAGTTAAATGGCAGAGTGAGTTGTCATGGAGAATATGGCAAGGTGTCCTTTGTCTGGGGACAGACTGCCTGGTCAAAGCTGGCTTCATCTTTTCATTGCTCATGACCTGACATACATTACATTAAAAGACTATGCTCTTTGTCTGTGAAATGATGATGTCGGCTTCTTTCTTTGGTGAGGTTGAACAGAACATGCAAACAAGTTATATAGAAAACAGATATTCACTGTAGGCAGCCTTCAATAAATGGTCATGATATGCAAAACACTCTGAGGATTCTCAGACCTCTACCAGAACCTGGAACAGAAACTTCAAAGGCCTCAGAGCTGAAACAGAGCCCTTCAGGGCCTCCTGTCTGGCCATCCAAAGTGCACTGTCCTGATGAGGAGGGGACAGTGCTCCCCAGCCCCTCTGTGTCCACTGTTTCCATGGCACTCACCGGATTATGCTGGGTCTCTGCTGGAACACAATGAAAGAGTGTGGGTCCATCAAACTCAGTTCTTCCCTCTGCCCAATTCTGTTTTCCTCACTTCTCTCTCAAGATATTAATCCCAAGAGCACTTCCTAAAAAACCATTGGGCTGCTAATTTCTGCTTCCTAAAAGAACCCAACTTGATAGAATAGAAAATCATGGAATGTTAGATGATGTAAGGGGCTATGGAGAACATACATCAGGAAAGGGAGTAAGAAAATGTGAAGGCATTGCAGTTTAGATGCATGACCCAGTGGAAGCCTCCATGAGAAGCTGGCTTGTGAACAAAGACCTAAGGAAGAGTGGGGGTGAACACTGTTGTTATTTGGACAAAGAACCACTTCATGTTGAAATTCATCCAGATTTGATAGAAAGCATTCTCTTTTTTCATCTTTGCTGGATATGATTTTTAAAATTCTTCTAGTAATTTTGCATGAGTGAGAATTGTATTTTCAGTACATGCCTTCGAGTCCATTCCAACCCATAATGACCCAAGAACAACAGAAAAAACACTGCCCCGTCCTGTGCCCTTCTCCCAGTCATTGCCATGTTTGCGCCCATTGGGGCACCACTGCATCAGTCCATCTCGGTGAGGGTCTTCCTCTCCTTCCCCACATGCCTTTCTTCCTCAGGGAATGTTCTCTCCTGACAATGCGCCCAAAGTGGGGTCACTCTCACCTTCCTCACATCTATGCAGCATGTCTGACTGTGCATCTTAAATGACAGACTTGTTCATTTTCTGGCAGTGGATGGTGTACTCAATATTCTTTGCCATCACCACATTTCAAAACCATCAGTTATTCCTCAGTCTTCCTTACCCACTGTCCAGCTTTCAGCTGCATATTGAAAATCCCATCCTTGGGTCAGGCACATCTTCATATGGCATCTTTGCTTCTTAACACTGTAAAGGTTTCATTTGCAGCAGATTTGGGCAATACAATACATAGATCTCTTCACTGCTGTTTTCACAGGCATTAGTGGTGGATACAAGTAAAATGAAATCTTTGACAACTTCACTCTTTTCCCCATTTATCATGATGTTGCTTATTTGTTTGCTTCTGTGGATATTTTTTTTT
>NW_006922578.1:270759-271826 GCF_000298275.1 Orycteropus afer afer
TGAAGTCTTCTATACACCTCTTTTACATATTCATTTCCTTCATTAGCTTTAGCTACTCTGTGTTCGGCATCACAAAGGATGTTTCAAGAGCTGTCCTGAAGTACAGTGCTGTCAGTGATAGGATAATATCCATAAGCATAAAAGAAAGACCAGTTAATACTAGCATTATTCAAATTTATGCACCAACCACGAAACCCAAAGTTGAGGAAACTGAAGATGTTTACCAACTTCTGCAGCCTGAAATTGACTGAAAATGCAATCAAGATGTGTCAGTTATCACTGGTGAATGGAATGCAAATTTGGAAACAAAAAAGTATCACCAGTCATTGGAAATTTTAGCCTGGATGACAGAAATCGTTCTGGAGATCACACGATCAAATTTTGCAAGACAAATTACTTTTCATTGCTAATATCTTTTTTCAACAACAGAAATGGTGGCTATACACGTGTACTTCACCAGGTGGGGTACACAGGAATCAGATTGACTACATCTGTGGCACAGGGTAGAGGAAAAGTTCAATATCTTCAACCAAAAAAGACCAGTAACTGACTGTGGAGGAGACCATCAACTGCCCATATGCAAGTTCAACTTGAAGTTGTAGACAATTAAAACAAGTCCATGAGAGCCAAAAGATGGCCTTTATTATATCCCTCCTGAACATAGAGAGCATGTAATAAATAGATTCGATGCATTGAACACCAATGACTGAAAACCCAAGGAATTGTATAGTGACATCAAGAACATCCTCCATGAAGAAAGCAAAGGGTCATTCAAAAGACAGCAAAGGAAGACAAGACCAAAATGTGTGTCAAAAGAGACTCTGACACTTGACCTTGAGCAGAAGATTGCAAAGAGCAGCTGGAAAAGACAAAATCAGTTATAATGAAATGTGCAAGGACCTGGAGTTAGAAATCCAAAAGGGAAGAGCACCCTCAGAATTTCTCAAGCTGAAAGAACTGAGGGAAAAAATGTAAACCCCAAGTTGCAATATTGAAATATTCTATGGGAAAAATATTGAATGATGCAGAAAACATCAAAACAGAGTCACTGTACCAAAAAGAACTGG
>NW_006922578.1:274590-275123 GCF_000298275.1 Orycteropus afer afer
CTTCTGATGTCTATTTTGTTCTTTTCTTTCATTCCTCTCTTTTTAATGACTGTTTTCTTTCTTCATATATGATGTCCTTGAATTCATTACACAACTCATCTGGTTCTATTATTAGTGTTCAATATGTCAAATCTATTCCTGTGATAGTCTCTAAAGCCAGATGACATATCATCAAAGTCATACATTGGCTATTGTGGACTTGTGTTAATTTTCTTCAGTGTCAACTTGAATTTGAATATGATCAGTCAATGGTCTGTTCTGCAGTTGGTCCCTGACCTTGTTGCGACTGATGACATTGAGCTTATTGATCATATCTTCCCAAAGATGTAGTCAATTTGATTCACATGTATTTCACCTGGTGAGACCCACGTGATTAGTAGCTGTTTATGTTGTTAGAAAAATGGTATTAACATAGCAAAGTTCAACAAGACAGAGAAAAACAAGTGCTGGTGGTGAGGATGTGGAGAGTTTGGGACTCATCCCCTGCTGATTGGACTGTACAATGATACATCCACTGTGGACATTGGAATGGT
>NW_006922578.1:277189-278724 GCF_000298275.1 Orycteropus afer afer
AATAACTCTAAAGGATGAATGCATACCCAGGTAAGAGAGCACAGAAGAAGCCCACACAAGGTAACAGAGTGATACATTAAAGGCTTAATCGGGCTGTTAGGAGTGAAGGCAAGAGCATTGCTTTGCCAAAAGACATGACCTTTGCAATCCTTGACCAGTGAAAAATAAGATAAAAGTTTATTAATTCATAATGTCTTGGTAAATTAATGATCCTACAGCATCAGGAAAGCCACAACAACTGGAAATATGACACCAACACAGTAATCCTCAATTGTACAACCTTGACCGAGACTTATAACTTACAACAACCTTTTTTTCCTGGTCATCCAATTTTAGACACCTCACAAATACCTTCATTCCCCATGTAGAATGTATCACACACAATTCAAAAAAGAAAAGTGAGAGCACCCTGAAGAGAGTTTAATGCGTGTAATTAATAAAGTAGTTACACAAAGACTGAAAGTCAAAAGGGAGCAATGTGGCAGAACAGAGATACCAACTGCAGAAAGAAGCCAGCACCCCCGGGGCTAAGGGAACATGCATAAGGAAAAGGTCACACTTGTTAGGGTGTAGTGAGCTGTACTGAAGAACCTAATAGTAATGTCATTTGGGAAAACAGAAACATGGTTTAAAATCCTTCTATCTCCATCTCTCACATCATGAAGTAAATTGTAGAAGGGTGAATTTGGGAAAGGCAGACAATAGCTTATCAACAAGCACATATGACCAACAGTATGGTGTGCAGAACAGAGACAATTCATTGATGGAATCATCCTATTCCAGGTGGAAGACCAGGTTCGATTCCCAACCAACGTACATCATGTGCAGCCACCACCTGTCCATAAAGGCTTGAGTGTTGACAGAATGTTGAACAGTTTTCAGCAGAGACTCCAGACCAAGGGAGACTACTAAGAAAGGCCTGGCAATCTGCTTCCAAAATGCAACAAAAGACAATCCTACAGAAGACAAAGAGATTGTAGTGACAGAGCATGATGATGAAACTTTTTCTTCCGTGGTGCAGGTGTCACCATGTGTCAAGAAGTCAAAACAAGAGCAACAAACAACAACATTATGTAAAGGGAGAAGATATGAGGAGAAATATCAGGAATATTGGGAAAAAGCACTTGCTTGTTCTTATCTTTCCTGCTGTGAGCTCTGATCACTTTGAGATCTTTAGCAGCTCAGGAGGAGTGAAAGATACATGAAAAAGTAGTCAACTATGAAGGAAAAATCTAAAAAGATGAGTAGTTCTCATCTTGGCTGAACATTAAAACCACATGCAGCCCTTTAAAGTCTAATATTGAAGACACATGCTGTCCTAATTAAATCAGACTCTGCAGTAGTGGAAACGTGACATTGATTTTTTAAAAACTTCCTAGATAATAATGTGAAGTCAAGATTCAAGAACAGTGACATGCATTTCTAAGTACCACAAACAACAACAACAACAAAATGGAATTGTGCATTTTATCAGAAAGAATGTTCATAGTTGAGAAAACAAAATGCTCCACGGCTATAATGGGATTTGATCATCC